>NW_026733113.1:0-283442 GCF_028476545.2 Physella acuta
CATAGTCATGTCGAAAATCAATGTTTTACATAAACTCGTTTGATATTTATTTTAACAGTAAAATGTTAACTTTCAGCTATAAATATATCCAGTGAAATTTCCAGTCTGGTTTTGTCCGAATGACACACCACTGTAACCGGAGCAGACGATACCCAGAAACGGCGGCCATGTTTTATCCGGATTCTCGACAGTAATCCAACGTTTGAGGGTAGTTTCGCAGTGTCGTCAACATCCGGGTGACGGATAGCTATAAATAGCCAGACGTAACCTTCGCGGACACTCAAGCTGGACAGCTGACTAAAAACTCGATAGCTGGTTTCTCACATTGGGCCTAGCACACTTTTTATTTTACCCAATTCTAAAAGTTTGATGAAACAAATAACAATTAAAAGTGATTTTAAATTGTTGAGTGAATTTGTTTAAAAATCTCTGCAGTGATTTTCAAAAATTTTTAAATTTTAGAAGTTTTCATTATTTAAAATGACGACTTGTTTGAAATGTTTGGTGCTATGGTGCCTCATTTACCTGCAATTTAATGACGTCATCGGGCGGTCTGTTTACCAGGTAAGTTATGCTAATTATGAATGTATTTTTTAATTAAATATTTCTTAGTTTACAACAAGGTTCCTTTTTCTTAATAAAATAGGCCTACTTCAAATGTTCTGAATATGTTTTTACGATGGTAATTTTTTTTTACATTCTTTAAAATTATGAGTGGGTATTTCAAGAATATAACACCAAAACAGAGGCGTAGCGAGGGGGGGGGGCGGGGGGTGCGGACCGCACCGGGTGACACCATTTAGGGGGGGGGGGGGGTGACACCAAGGCAAAAAATAGCAATATATATAGAGAAAAACTTGAGGGGGGGTGCAAATCGAAAGTTTGAGGGGGGGGGGTGCAAATTGAAAATTTGAAGGTTTGTCCCCGAGAAGGGTCGCTATGCCTCTGGGGGGTGACACCATTAAGTGCCGCACCGGGTGACACCCGACCTCGCCACGCCACTGCACCAAAATGTAATGTATTATTCGTACTAATTTAAAAGGCAAAAAAGAAAAAATATATTTTTTTTAAATAAATAAAAATTACAAGCACGCATTTGATGAGACGTTAGACATTACAAAAAATAAACAAACAAGGACGCGCCATCGTGACGTCAGAAGATGGACCACACCCATGGAGCGTAGACAACTCACTATATCTACACAAAATTGTACAATCTTGAAAAATACATCACCCCGATGATAGAATATTTGGAGATGTTACAATTACTTTTTAATGTTTTCACATTACGATTGAAGATTGTGCACATAACACAAATATACTCCGCAATTTACCCTCTTAGTTTTATATAATACTATAATAATAATCTTGACTGTGAAATGAGACGCGGTTTTAACCAACATTGAAGGTTGGACTCGTGGACTGGTCCACCGGCCTTAAGGGCCAATTCAAAAATCCCGGTGAGCCCACAGGAGCTGATTGTAATTGTTTTTAAATTGTTGGTATTTTACCATTTCGTCATGCCACGGTGTAAAATCTAGACTTTGATGTAGAAAAAAAATATGAAGAGTGAAAAAAATTTAATCTAAGGTTGCTGGGGGGCCCTTTTTAGAATTTCCCGAGCCTTTTGGACACCGCCAGTCCACTCCTGCCAACATTACTACGTCTGACATCATTTTTATGAGGCTGGTTAAGAGCTCTTCCAGGAATAATAAATTTAGTAGTCCGGCACTTGTCTAATAATATTTTTTTAATGATTGCTTTTAATCTTCCCAGATCTTGCCGACACATTTGTCCCCCTTGGTGATGAACCAGCGACAGGTAAGGAAAGATAACTCAAAACTTCGCTAATTCTCTCCCTTTGGATCGAATATTTTCTTTTTTTTAATCAAATTACTAAATTGAAAAAAAAAATTAAATAGAAACAGAAACAGAAGAAAGATTTGAATGAAACGCCCGGTCTTGTTTTATTCCTCTGTTGTTTTTTTTATCTCCTACTTTCTTGCAAAGATAGATCTGGATGAAACGCTTCCTAATAGATTATATTGTTTTCCTTACTTCCTCAGCGGTGCATAAAGTCTTCAAACGGTCCCCTATTGTGGAGGAAATCATGGGGCCCTTGAGCCGTAACGTGAGAGCCGTGGATGAGACGGTCAGGAGCCAGCGTAAGACCTTTATTTATTTTAGGCTCTTTAAAGCTAAGAAAACCAGTATTTTATCTTCACAGTTTTTTAGTACGAACCTCCCGATTCCAACACTCAATCGGAATTTCTTTCAGGCATCTGTCGGGGTGCACTCCCCCCTCTCCCCTCCCTTAAGCTCGTCCAAACCACCCGCCCCTTGATTAAATAGGGAAAAATGATTTAGATGTAAAATAAATACAATGTGCTTTAACCAGTGTTCATCCCCATGCCTCCATATATTGTGTACCCCCCCCCCCGAAGAAAAATGTCTGAAAGAAACCCAGCCTCAACGGCCACGGTGTGGCAAATCCAGAAAGAAAAGCAGGCTGAATTTAACATGTCACATGGCGCATGTATAGACACTTTATACTTAATTGTGTTCGAGGTAATGCAATAAAGAACGAAGAAGAAGAAGATGGTGTCAGCCTCCTTACAGCAGCCTCTAGCTGCTCATCCGTCTCTCCTATTTCTCCTCCAGAGGTGTACCTCCGCATGAGGATACTCTTCTCCATCGCTCACCCGTCTCTCCTATTTCTCCTCCAGAGGTGTACCTCCGCATGAGGATACTCCTCTCCATCGCTCACCTCTCCTATTTTTTCCTCCAGAGGTGTACCTCCGCATGAGGATCCTCCTCTCCATCGCTCACCTCTCCTATTTCTCCTCCAGAGGTGTACCTCCGCATGAGGATACTCTTCTCCATCCTCCGCATGAGGATACTCCCCTCCATCGCTCACCCGTCTCTCCTATATCTCCTCCAGAGGTGTACCTCCGCATGAGAATCCTCCTCTCAATCCTCCGGATGCACCTCGGCTCATCGCCCAAGGTTGAGATCTATCAGTTCCACAACTGGGACAACACCATCAACATAGATCAGTTGTTCTACGTCAAGCCCTAAGACTATATGGGAGGTAGGTGACAGCTGTGTGTGTGAGGGTGGGGGGGGGTAGATGACGTCTGTGTGGGTGAGGGTAGGGTGTGGGGGGGGGCTAGGTAACACCATCAACATAGACCAGTTGTTCTACGTCAAGCCTAAGACTATATGGGAGGTAGGTGAAACGTGTGTGGGGGAGGGAGGGGGGTAGGTGATTCTCTTTGTGTGAGGGTAGGGGGGGTATGTGACGTCTGTGTGGTGTGAGGATAGGGGGGTAGGTGAAGTCTGTGTGTGTGAGGGAGTGGGAAGATTGGAGGTGACGTCTGTGTGTGGGGGGGGGGGGGGAGGTGACGTCTGTGTGTGGGGGGGGGGAGGTGACGTCTGTGGGGGGGGGGGGGGGGGAGGTGACGGTTATGTGGGGGGGGGGGAGGTGACGGTTATGTGGGGGGGGGGGGAGGTGACGGTTATGTGGGGGGGGGGGGGGTGGAGGAGACGGCTATGTGTGTGTGGGAGGTAGGTAACACACCAACATACACCAGCTCTTCTGCTCAAGCCTAAGACTATATGGGAGGTAGGTGATACGTGTGTGGATGGGGGGGGGGGGGGGCTGGTGACAAATGTGTATATAGGGGGTAGAGGTTGGGTAGGTGACCCCTGTGTGTATGTGTGTGGTGGGAGGGGGGGGGGGGGGGTAGGTGACAACAGTGTGTACATAGGAGGCAGATGACGCCTGTTAGAATATGTATGGGAAGTATGCTACACGTGTATATATGTGAAATGTGGGGGAAACATACGTACCGTGAGGTAGGTAAAACCTGAATCCAATATGGGAAGTATGCTACGCTATGGAAGGTATATGATACCTGTAGGTATATATGAGAGAGGGTGACACCTTGGGGTTAAGTACAGTTGTTTATTTCAAGGATTCCCCCCACCCCCTCACCCACAATCCCCTGCGTCCACAGGTTCGTCGGGTCATCTTCGCGGCACGAGCGCTGGGATGCGGGTCCGCGCCACGGGGGCCGGGCACAGCCGCTCCCCCCTGTACGTGGACGAGGGCAACATCATGATGGACGTCAGGGACCTGAGGAGCCACGAGGGCGTCTGGATGAGGATCAACCCAGAGGTAGGTTATCACGTGACTTCTTCTGAAAATTACCTGGCTCTGCTTGTGAATGTGCTTTTATTTAACTGTAAGGATTAGGGTGACCGGTGGTTTAGATAAAATAACTCTTCCGGCCGACACTAGCCGTACGAGCGGGTGGGGATAACGGCAGAGGGGGCAGCGACTCATTACGGCGCCCTGGGCGAACTATCGAATTTGCGCCTCACGGGCGAAAAAGCGCCCATCCACCAATTTTCTTAGTTCCCCCCCCCCCCCGCCCCCCACCCCCCGAACTAAATGCAATTTATATTTTATATAGAAAATATATCCCCGCCCCCGGAAAATGTAGTCCCTCCCCCTGAAAATATCAAGTGCCCCCCACCCCACGCCCCGGAGAAAAAAGTTTGAAAGAAACGCTGCAGTGGCAAATCTTGGGGGGGGGGGGGGGACGGTCCGCTCCAAGCGCCCCCTTCCCCCCGCCAAACGATCTCTATTCTTTTCTCAAACGAAATTCAACCCCCTTAAACTGTTTACAAGATGCAAAAACCCTAACATAACTTAAATTCCAATCCTAACCTGTTCTTGATACAGAGCTGTAGCTTCAAATCCACGGCCATCTGTTACAAGTGTTTCTTTCGGATTTCTTTCTCAATTACCCGAGGGGGTGAGGGGTGGAGGGGAAGCTTCCCTTCCCCCCCCCCCCCTCGAGGAAACACTGCTGGGTATAAAGTGAAGCTAAAGTCCCTACTTCTTACTTAATTATACAATAATCAACATCGTAAAAACGTGTAAAAATATATATATACGTATTTTAGTATAACCTCCATTTACGTCACAAACCACCTTTCAACCGCCACCTAACCCCCCCCCCCCCTCCCCCCCCCCCCCTCACACGGAACACAGGGAAGAGCTGCACGTGACCTCTAATCAAAGATAGCCACAGTGGCATGTGATACCCGAGGTAAACCTGGCGACACTTATTGGGTTCACATCCGGTCTGCGTGGTCTCGTTCGTTGGGTTCACATCCGGTCTGCGGCTTACCTGGCCTGACATTACGGTTCACATTACTTGTGTTTGTCGTCTCTTAAGTTACACCCTACAGCACCCCCACTCCAGCACCCCCATCGCCAGCACGTCTACCACAGCACTCCACAGCAACACCCCCCCCCCCCCCCCAAATTAACAACCATGACGACCGAATAACTGCTACTGCATGCCGTATGAACAATACATCTCCGACTCGCAGTTAGGATTCTAGATTTCAACTCGGCGACTCATATAGAATTGTGCATATTTTTATAAATAACACAAAAACCAGGATAAATTCACCCACCCATGCCCCATGCTACATAAAAAGATGCAACTTTTGTGTACTTAACATATTTTGACTTTGAAAACAAATATCCCTCCCTTTCTTAGAGTCGCGCAATGATTGGTCCGACCAAATGACAGCTAGATCGTGTGGTATGGCTAGTACAATGTCCTCACCGACCAATTGATTCGAAGCTCTTTCAAGGAAAACAAAAAAAAAACTATCGAAGGGGCCCACTTTAAGACTTGTGTCCCTTGTCAGAAATCCAAAATTGCCCACATTAAGACTTGCGTCCCTTGTCAGAAATCGAAAATTGCCCACTTTAAGACTTGCGTACTTAGAAATCGAAATTCGCCAACTTTAAGGATTGCGTCTCTTGACAGAAATCGAAAGCCCACCCCTCATATACACCTCTGCATGCAATGTCAATTTATGACCCAATGTGACCCAATCTTACCCCGTTCATATTTGTATCCGTGTGACTCGGCACTTTTTTTTCAACCCAGCTAAATCACGTACTGCTACATTGTTGTGTAAATTTACTTGAATCGAACATCCGGGTCATCGCGACTCTGTGAAAGTGCCAAAAGTGAACGACACTTCCGGGTTCTTGTTTTTTTAATTTTGTTTTTCTTCACACTGTAAAATGATTTGATCATTCTGACCTAGGGTGGTCTAAGGAAATATATCATTATATTTTTTTTTATATTTTGGAGTACGGGGTGTAAAAATATTAAATGATATGCAGAGGCTTAGCGACCCTTCCCGGCGCCAGGGGACAAACTTTTGATTTGCTCCCCTCCCTCAAACTTTCAATTTGCACCCCCCCCCCCCCAAACTTTCGATTTGCACCCCCCCCCCCCTCAAACTTCAATTTGCACCCCCACCCCCTCAAACTTTCAATTTGTTTTTCCAACCCATTTTGGCGCCCCTAAGGTCGGCGCCTGGGGACATATGTCGTCCCCCCGCCCCCCCCCCCCTGATGATATGTAATACGTACACGACCCAATACCTGTAAGTTGTTTCCTCTACCAGCTATCAGTACATCCTTGTCAGTGTTTCTTTCAGGCCTTTTTCTCAGGGAGAGGGGGGGGGGGGCACTTGAAACTTGCTGTGGTCTTAAATTTTCAGGAGGGGAGCGGACACTGGTTAAAGTATATATTTTGTATATAAAACTTATATTCCGATCGGAGAGTAGGGGCGGTAGTCGTAGTTTTTTTTCGGGGGGGGGGGGGGCGCACCCCCTGAAGAAATGCTCGAAAGAAACTCTAATCCCTGTATCGTTAACGCCCAAGGTTGAGCTGCTTCCACTCATAATTATATATTAATAGTTGAATTATATATTTTTTAAAAACTTTGACATTGAAATACGTACATTGTTTTCTTTAAATAATAACAGTATACACCATAATGAGTTACGCATTTTTGGCTTTATTAAAATAAGAGGTGTTTTTTTTTTTTATTCAAGTGGTTACGATACGATTTTTTTTTTGGGTAGAGGAGATGAAGTAGAGTTCACCTGTTTCCCATGAACTGTAACGATTGTGCCCATGTTCCCAGACTGCTGAGCGGAAGTTCAAGACCTTGACCGCCATGACGGGTGTGTACGAGGTGGAGATGAACGAGTTCATGATCAAGAACAACGTGACCGTGCTAGCCCAGCCCCTCAACGATCAGGAGACGCTGGGTGGCATGGTGGCTGCCAGCACTCACGTAAGTTGTGTCACGTTAGAGGTAGGAGGGGTGTCACGTCAGTGGGAGGAGGAGTGTCACGTTAGTGGGAGGTTGGGTGTCACATTAGTGGAGGATGTGTGTCACGTCAGTGGAGGATGTGTGTCACGTTAGTGGAGGATGTGTGTCACGTCAGTGGGATGTTGTGTGTCACGTCAGTGGGGGGGGGGTGTCACGTCAGTTGAACGTGTGTGTTACGTCAGTTGAACATGTGTCACGTCAGTGGAAGGTTGTGTGTCATGTTAGTGGAAGATGGGTGTCACGTTAGTGGAGGATGGGTGTCACGTTAGTGAGGACGGAGTCACGTTAGTGGCAGAATGTGTGTCACGTCAGTTGAACGTGTGTGTCATGTCAGAGGGAGGTTGTGTGTCACGTCCGTTGAACATGTGTGTCACGTCATTGGAACATATGTGTCACGTCAGTTGGAGGTTCTGTCACGCCAGTAGAACATGACTTTTGTGTGTCACGTCACCTATTGTTGATCCTTCACGCGCATGTCGTTTGCTCACCCCCCCCCTACTGATTATTTCCGGTTATGTTGACAGGGCTCCACCTATGACGAACCCACCTACAGCAGCTTTGTGGTTGAGATGCGACTGATCGACTCCCAGGGGCGTCTCCGCAGATTCACGATAGAGAAGCACCCTCAGATCATGAAGGCGGCCATTTGCAATTTGGGCATGTTCGGAATCATGTACGATATAACAATTAAAGTGAGTACTATCAACATTAAATGTACAACATAACAATAAAAGTGACTAACATATATTTTTGATTATTTTCACAAATTCGGCAAGTTTGTAGGAATACTTTAGTGTTTGTTAAAATAACCCTCCTTTATCAAGACCTTAAATGCAGTTTTAATCAGAAATTTTACAAAAGTTTGTCAAAAATTATGGAACGGTGTGATCGGGTGGCAGAGCGCTCAGCTGCTAGCCCGTAAGTCTCGAGTTCGGATCTCGGGCTCGCGTCTGTATGACGTCTGTAAGTCCACCCAACTCTGATGGTTACATAACTCACGTTATGGAAAGTACAGGCGGCTAGGCATAAACTGACCAAACCATCTCATACGTCGGGGTCACAAAAACTGCCATATTAATCATCAGGTGGCAGGCTGAAATCGGAGTCAACGGCCTAAATGGCGCATAACCAGTTGACACGTATACTTAATTGTGTTGTAGGGAATCCCTTCCAACACTAAAATTAAGAACAAAGAAGAAGAAAATAATCATCAGGTTCGAAAGGAATAAATTTCATGTAATTGAAATTAACCCAGTAAATGTATGGACTTTTTCCTTTTTCCTCTCCATCCTCTTCAAACACGTTACTATTTATAACTTGTTGCACTATGTGGCCAGGTACACCCAGCAAGGATTGTCAAAGTGGTCAACACGTTCGTGCCACTGAAAGATCTCTTCTACAACCAAACCGCGCTGAAAGAACAGATCAGTGGCAACTTCATGAACGAGATCTCCTGGTTCCCGTTCAACAATTTATCTCCGGAGGAAGAAGAGTACTACATCAAGAACAACAAGGCGCCGGAAACATGGAATGCTGGGAAAGATATCCTGTGGGTCAGGTGAGTCACAAAGTGTCACCATGGCAACCCATCCGCTCACTGCCCGGTGTATTCGTTAGTTGCCAAAAAGACAATTTATTTTTTCGCGCCCACCATTTTTTTTTTAAATTTTAAAGCATTTTCAACGAAGATTTATAAAGGTTGACTTAATAATTTAATATGTAGTAGATTCTATATCATTATTTAAAATCTTTTAAAAATCGTATTTTTAATAAACAGCATCTTAAGAAAAAGAGTTCGTCCTTTAAAAAAAAATTCTGGGGGTGGCGGACGGTGGTAAAAGTATTTGTTTTTACTTTCTCGTATATACGTAGTATAGAGAAAGTATTGTAATCGTGCAAAAAAAAAAAATCGAGATTTTTACAAATCTCGACGTTTTACACCTCACTGATACGGAAAAACATAATTTTGCAATCTTGTCCGTATGTCTGTGTGTGTGTGTGTCTGTCTGTGTGTGTGTCTGTCCGTGTGTAAACACGATAACTTGAGTACCGTTACAGCTAGGTTGATGAAATTTCATATATAAGTATTTTATCAAAATCGTAGATCCGTATCAACTTTTGAGCGATTTCCGATAACCGGAAGTGGTACTTTTCCTACTTTGAATTTTTCAAAAGCCTATAACTTGAGTACTATTTCAGATAGATAAATGAAATTTCACATGTAAGTAAAAAATCTAATTCTCTACCTTCTGTTAAATTTTGAGTAATTTCCGTTGACTGGAAGTAGTAATTTACGCTACTTCCGATTTCTCAAAAAACTAATGTAAAATTTTAAAGTACTAATAATATTGCGCACTATTATACGCGTTTTTATTCGGCGTTTGCTTGGTGCGCAATGTTTTTTTTATGAGATTCTATTCTATTTTTAAAAGTTTAAGTATTTAAAATGGATTAAAAATCATAACTATATCTCCAGTTACCATCCCCTGTTGTTTTATATAAGAATATTCGAGAAAGTTTAGGGGAGATCACTACCGGTTTATTTTTTAATATAATTTTCCATTTGGTTCGGGGGGGGGAGAGAGGTGTGCGGTAGACTTTCTTAGTGGTTTATAGAACATCTGCGCTTAAAAAAAATCATGTTCTATAGAACATTCAAATAAATCAAAATGTCCTCCATGTTCTATATAACATTCAAATAAATCAAAATGTCCTCCATGTTCTATATAACATTCAAATAAATCAAAATGTCCTCCATGTTCTATATAACATTCAAATAAATCAAAATGTCCTCCATGTTTTATGGAACATTGAAATAAATCAAAATGTCCTCCATGTTCTATATAACATTCAAATAAATCAAAATGTCCTCCATGTTTTATGGAACATTGAAATAAATCCAAATGTCCTCCACGTTCTATATAACATTCAAATAAATCAAAATGTCCTCCATGTTCTATAGCACATTGAAATAAATCCAAATGTCCTCCACGTTCTATAGCACATTGAAATAAATCAAAATGTCCTCCACGTTCTATAGCACATTGAAATAAATCAAAATGTCCTCCACGTTCTATAGCACATTGAAATAAATCAAAATGTCCTCCACGTTCTATAGCACATTGAAATAAATCAAAATGTCCTCCATGTTCTATAGCACATTGAAATAAATCCAAATGTCCTCCACGTTCTATAGCACATTGAAATAAATCAAAATGTCCTCCACGTTCTATAGCACATTGAAATAAATCCAAATGTCCTCCACGTTCTATAGCACATTGAAATAAATCAAAATGTCCTCCACGTTCTATAGCACATTGAAATAAATCCAAATGTCCTCCACGTTCTATAGCACATTGAAATAAATCAAAATGTCCTCCATGTTCTATATAACATTCAAATAAATCAAAATGTCCTCCATGTTCTATATAACATTCAAATAAATCAAAATGTCCTCCATGTTCTATATAACATTCAAATAAATCAAAATGTCCTCCATGTTCTATATAACATTCAAATAAATCAAAATGTCCTCCATGTTTTATGGAACATTGAAATAAATCAAAATGTCCTCCATGTTCTATATAACATTCAAATAAATCAAAATGTCCTCCATGTTTTATGGAACATTGAAATAAATCAAAATGTCCTCCATGTTCTATATAACATTCAAATAAATCAAAATGTCCTCCACGTTCTATATAACATTCAAATAAATCAAAATGTCTCTCACGTTCTATAGAACCATCAATCCGGTGAGTGAAGCTGAACTGGCTGGCAAGAATCTGACAGGCTCCATCTACCTGCCCAGTAACGGATCTCTGGCAGGCGGCAGTGCACCTGGGCTGTTGAAAGCTAAGGTAAGGCTTGTGGTGTTGGTGTAGCCATATTGTTGGTGATAGGACGGGATGAATTTGTGTTACAGTCATAGACAGGCGGGTGAGGGGGGGGGGGGGGGCAGTGCACCCAAGGTAAAGCTTGTGTTGGCCTACTGATGGTGATAGGACGGGATGAATTTGTGTTACAGTCATAGACAGGCGGGGGAGGGGGGGGGGGGCAGTGCACCCAAGGTAAAGCTTGTGTTGGCCTACTGATGGTGATAGGACAATAAAGTGAGTTGGATGATTTGTGTTACAATCATAGGCGGGTCTATGGTGTGATGATATCACACGTCTACGCGTAAGGAGGAGGGGGGGGGGGGGGTCAGAAAGTGTGACGTCATATTGTATTTTTAAAAAAGCAATTTAACAATCTTAATTTTAGCAATTATTTTATGTTTTGAACGCTGTTTTTTTTAAATTGTATTAGAAATTGATTAATATACTATAATAATATCTATATAATATATATAATATCTACTGAGCTCGGTTAATATAAAGTATAATGACCACTTTAAATTACAATTAAAAGGACTGAGACGTCATTTTTAGATGACCCCTTACCCAAGCCCCCCCCCCCCCCCCACGCTGTGGCTAATTATCTCTAATCCAACTGTTTTTTAACTCTATGATAGTCCATAAATGGCATCATAGTTGTAGCCTGTACAAATGCTACAGATCAATGTTTGCCATCAGAGTTTCTTTCAGGAATTGATTGAAATAGAATTTTTATAAAAAAAATATATACTTTAACCAGTGTCCGCACCCCCTCCCGGAAATCTGATTCCGACCCCCGGAAATGTAAGTCCGGCGCGCCCCCCCCCCCCCCATCCAAGTTTCGAGTGCCCCATCCCCGTACATAAATATCTGAAAGAAACACTGTTAACCATCATATGTTGTGCAGGGGTCAGTAGAGCTGGCCAGGAAAGTACCAGCCGTCCTCTACCAGTACCTGGTCCACGCCTTCCCCATCATCCTCCCCCCTCTGACAGGGGTAGAGACCAGCGCTGCCTTCATGCTCAACATTGACTCTCAGTTTGACAGGCCGTTCAGGGCCATCAATGTAAGTAGCTAGTACTTGTATGAGCTTTAGCTTTAGACTGTCAGTGTAATAATTCAAGTATCTAGAACTTGTATGAGCTTTGGGCTATCAGTGTAATAATGTGAGTATCTAGTACTTGTATGAGCTTAGGGCTATCAATGTAAGTATCTAGAACTTATATGAACTATTAGCCATCAATGTAAGTATCTAGAACTTGTATGAGCTTTGGGCTATCAATGTAATAAAGTATCTATAACGTGTATGAGCTTTGGGTATCAATGTAAGTATCTAGAACTTGTATGACCTTTTGGTTATCAATGTAAGTATCTAGAACTTGTATGAGCTTTGGGCTATCAATGTAATAAAGTATCTATAACGTGTATGAGCTTTGGGTATCAATGTAAGTATCTAGAACTAGTATGACCTTTTGGTTATCAATGTAAGTATCTAGAACTTGTATGAGCTTTGGGCTATCAATGTAAGTATCTAGAACTTGTATGACCTTTTGGTTATCAATGTAAGTATCTAGAACTTGTATGAGCTTTGGGTTATCAATGTAAGTATCTAGAACTTGTATGACTCTTGGGCTATCATTGTGTATAAAACTTGTATCAGCTTTCCTTATTAATGTATCTAGAACTTGTATGACCTTTGAGCTATGCATGTAAGTATCTAGAACTTGTTTGAGCTTGGTTTGTCAATACAAGTATGTGGGTATCTAGAACTTGTATGACCTTTAGGCTATCATTGTGTATAAAACTTGTATCAGCTTGGATTATCAAAGTGAGTATCTACAACTTGTATGAGCTTTGGGTTATCAATGTAAATATCTAGATTAGAACTTGTTTCACTTTGGTCTATCAACGTGTTTACAACTGGTATGAGATTCACTGGACTATGCATGTGAATAGAACTTGAATTGATATAACTCATATTAGCTTTGGGCCATCTACGTAAGAGTTTGAACCTTTATGTAACAATCAGTGTGTTTCTAGTACTGTATGAACTTAGATGGACTATAGAGTATAGAACTCACAGAAAGCTGATCACCTTAAGTACGAGGATGTATAAAATATCACTCATCCAGAACCAAGTTAAGAAATAGTTTTTGTGTATAAATCAAAATGTCTTATGACTCCACAGTTCATGGTGAACACAACAGAAAAACAAATCAAGCAGAACGCCTCCACGCCCATGAACGCCTTACTCCCAAGATGGTTCAAGAACCATAACTGCTATCTTTGCCCGGGCAATGATGAGATAACCATGGCCGACGACTCTGGGAAAACTTTGGTGATAGATTTCCTTGCTCCACCAGCCCAGTATGGCTTCTATCCAGCTGCTGAAGCTGTGAGTTGCTTTTAATTGAATGATTAATTAGTGAAGTGGTTTTAATTGAATGATTAATTAATTAGTGAAGTGGTTCTAATTTAATGACTAATTAATCAGTTAAGTTGGGAGCTGTTTTAATTTAATTATTAGATATGTAGATTTTTAATAATTTCATATTCCTATGACCAGTACAAATCAAAATAGTTAAAATGAAACAACTCTTTGCCCAGAATTGTAGCTATTACTATCAGCATTTTAGCCAAACCATTAACTTAGTTTGGATACTGCAAAACCAAACACTTAATCACATCCAGAGTTTCTTCCAGGCATCTCTTCGGGGGGGCGAAGCCCCCCCGAAAAATTTTTACCGCCCCCCCGAACGAAATGAAATTTATATAATTTATATAGAAAATATATACTTTTAACAGTGTCCGCCCCCCCGAAGAAAGTCTACCGCCCCCCCGAAAATTCCAAGTGCCCCCCCGGAGAAAAAAGTCTGGAAGAAACACTGATCACATCTAGCAGACTGTGTTTTAAATTGTTTACATGATTTCTAAGACAATTTGAATAATGAGGGAATGAATTAATCAACTTAAAATTGACATTTTTCATTCGACAGTTTGTTGAAAAGTTCAAGGACGAGAAACTCCGACCCCACTGGGCTAAGAGACACGACAACATTCCAGGGATTATTAACGTCATCAAGAATGTTTACGGTCCCCTGCTCCCAGGTTTTCAAGATCAAAAAAGATTGGCCGATGTTGACCCCTGTGATATGTTCATGAATTCATACCTCCTGTCTGTTTTTGGACGTAGCAAGAACTGTTACTACTATTAATGATCTGATTTTTATACTTAAAAAATATTTCATCAAGGGACATAAGCTGAGTGTTTTAATTAGGTTAGATGGATTAGTCAATATTAGAGTAGCGTCCCTTTTTGTGATTGTTTAGTTTTGTACACAGAAATGCCAGATAGTAAAAAGTGGGAAGGAAGTGACATGTATTAAAGGTAGGAGTTACAGATAATGGGATATATAAAGATAGGGGAATGTTAGGGGACATCTGTACTAACTTTATGGTGGAGGCCCTATGTTCCACACGGAGCAAAGAGTACTAAGTCAAATAAGTCAATACTATACTGGGTGAAAAGTTTAAGTATTTTTAATGTATGATTTTGTGTGTGCTGTGTGTTTGCTTGATCATTTGAAATCTTGAATAACATACTGAATACTTTATTTGCTAATATATTTAATGTCCATTTTTTTAAAACGAAAATTGTATGTATTTTTAAAATCAAATACTTATGAAGTGTTGCCATGTTAATAAAATCTGAAACAATTTCTGATTGACTGTTACATTACAAAAACCCACAATATCTAAAAGCTAAGTTAGAGACAAATTATAAAATAAAAACTAGACAAAAGACAGTGCAAAATTAAAATCAGCCATGCACCACTGCTAATGACATGAAATTTTATTGAAGAAAACATGAACATTATCATTACAATGAGGTGAATATGAACACAGAACTATCAAGAAGCAGGGGGCATAAATGACAGGGAAAATGCACAATAGCCAAAATTTGTGCAGACGTCAATTTTTTCACTGCTGCCAGCTACTGTAAGAACCTGAAAATAATTTTTAAAGAAAATTAAGAATTACATCAACTTAACAAAGTCATAAATAACTTAAAACAAATAATTAGTAGAACAGCAAAGCAACAAGAACAAGAATTATTATCAACTTAACCTAGTCATAAATAACTTAAAAGAAATCAGTGGAACAGTAAAACAAATTAAATTTTAATATTACAACAAGAACAAGGGGAGGTCAATCTCACCTTGTTTGATTTGCTATTTGTGTTGATATCAATGCTATACACAGATGTGGGGCTGACTGGTACAGCCATTTTATGTTCCCCTGTGATGGACCAATGATTGAACACATTGCTGGTCCCCGCTGAAAATATCTGCAAAAAAACATTTTATATTGGGTAAATTGAATTTAATTTACAGACTTTTTTTCTGATTAATGCAGTTGTTTTCTCAAATACTGATATTAAGGATTAAGAAATGCCTTTATCTATTGTCTAAATTTCAAATTTTTATTTTATACTTTTAAAAAAAAATACACTGACAAAATTTGTGTAAAAAAACTGACTATGTGCCAGTCTCTAGCAGTAGGAAAACAAAAAGCATAAACAAACCTTATCTTCATAGAACATAGCTACATTCTGTGCAACACCAGGAGTTTCAAAGGTCGCTGTAGGGGTCAAGGTTTTCAGATGCCAAGCAGTAAGTGTTGGTCCTCCACCAAGCAACTAAATCATCAACAAAACAAATTCTATAGCACTTTTTCTCATTCTGTAGCATTTCTGTTTCTATAGCACTATTTCTTATTCTATAGCACTATTTCTAAAGCACTATTTCTTATTCTATAGCACTATTTCTAAAGCACTATTTCTTATCCTATAGCACTATTTCTAAAGCACTATTTCTTATTCTATAGCACTATTTCTAAAGCACTATTTGTTATTCTATAGCACTATGTTATTCTATAGCACTATTTCTAAAGCACTATTTCTTATTCTATAGCACTATTTCTAAAGAACTATTTCTTATTCTATAGCACTATTTCTTATTCAATAGCACTTATTACATAATTGTGACATTATTATAACACTAGTATAACACCCCCATGATTTTTTAAATATTTTTTCAGCTATCACCTAACAATGAACTCTTCCAGAACATAAGTTATCATATTACTAATAACATTCTCACATCCCTATTTTTAGAAAAGGCCATTTTCTGACTAGACAGTGTATTAGTTGTTTTTTACTATTATTGTCAATCCCCATTAAACAAGTAAGGCCACAGTTGAAAACTGGTACCAAAACATACACAATATTTTAACCAGACTTACAAGCCAGTAATTTTCCTCATCCAGAGTCAAACACTGCAGCCACTTGCCCATGTGTGGTCGTGCACACATGTCATTTTCATAAGGCTTGATTATATTTGTTGCTTCTCGCTTTCTGATATCTGGGATAGGAGGCCAAAACAGAAGAAAATTTTTTTATGGTTGCATACAAAATAAAAGCAAGCAGGTGGCCAGGAAAATGTCAGTTTGAAAGGTGAAAATAAAATAAATTTAAAAATTCACTAAAATTAAGCCTTAGTATAAGCTACTCAAACGCCAAGAAGTGTCAAATATACAGCATTTAAAAGAAAACGAGTTCAGATATACAATAGCTCTAAACAAAGCTTACCCCAAAGAATGGCAGAGCCATCTTCTGATGCAGATATCAGCCCCCTCCCATCATCTTTCACTTTGACTGAGTGTATGTAGCTGCTGTGTCCACTGAGAGCATCCTAAGAATGAAAACAAAACAGGCTTCCTACAGCTGATAAAACTAAACAAAATAAAATTTTAATACAAGAATGTTTCACTGTTCATGAAGTAAATGATAATTTAAAAAAAAAAATTAATTGGTCACATCACAACTGATCCAAGTTGTTAAAGAAGGTTACCAGGTAGGTTCCACTTTCAATATCCCATGCATGGATCAAATTATCCCCTGACCCTGCATACAAGGTGGAGCTACTCTGTAGAAAACATGGATACAAATTCTCAAAGTACATATTCACATGTCCAATGGTAAAACAGATAATTTTTTATCAAAGAAAACATCAGAACAGCTTAACACTGATCATATACTTATTTTTATTACAAGATAACAACATGTAAGTTGGTGGCTAGATTTCATAAAAGCAAAGCTACATTCATAGAAATGTTTTTATTGCAAAGTTAAGAAATCATATAATTCTTTCTTAAAAGATTTTCAACAACTCAGCTGATTTTTTTTAATTTCCAAAAAAATCAACGCTAGTAGAACTGCTAAAGTATTAACAAGTACTAAGCCAGAGAAAGTTTTTTTACAACTTTTCAGGCCAAGAGCGTGTAACTGTAACATAAAAATGTAAACTTACACTGTCAGAGTGAATGACACACGAATTCACCTCAGGATGTGTAAACACACCTCTAAAAAAAAAAAACATTTAAGATTTTAAATATGAATGGTTATTTCTATTCAATTACGTACTAATTCTTTCTTAATCTACTGCTTACTATTTTTTATTAATATTTTGACATTTTATCTTTAATTTTTTATTACTATTTTTTGTTCTTTACTTACTTTTGTGGAATGGAAAGTGACCAGGTGATTTTAGGGTTCTGAAAGTTAAGACAGAAATTTAAACAATATTCTTTTTTTACGCTCAATTTAATTACATTAAAAAGAAACAGATAAACATCATAGTGTTAAGATTTTTTTTCAAGCTTTTTTATAACTTTCTTGAAGGTTAAATTAAAGTTAGACTATAATATTTCATGGACTCACCTTTGCGATGATATCAGACCATTTGTAAGCCTGGATGTCCCCTTCTCCAGCACTACAAAAAAAATAATTATGGACTGTATTAGCAGTAAAACAAATAGTAAACTCATTTTCTGATCATATTCTGAATTAAAACTTTTAAATAAAATAACTATTTAATTGTTATTTAGTGCTTTGAACATATATATACTCACCATATTAAGAAAGTATCTGTGCTTGTGAGACAGTAAATCCCACCATGTTTACAAACTAGGAAATGAAACAACAAAATAAAAAATTAAAGTTTAAACGCTGTGAAAAAATATAAGTAATTTCAAGTTATTTTTTTAAGCATCACAACCTATTCTACATTTATGACAAGTTGTTGCCTTGCTAGATTTATAGAATTACTACTACTTAAAAATGGAATCTATCATTATCACTCAATATACCAAGGTCAATGAAATAGGTGAACTCTACTTCAACTGCCCCCTTGGACCATAAGGCTTGAACCTGGACTTTAATTTACTTTAAACATGGAATCTATCAATGATACAGACAGAAAGAAAACAACTATTTTCTATGATACTCTATTGTACAACTAGCATCAGAAACTAAAAAAATATTTTTACTAGAGGCCTAAATAATTGGTAATATGCCTAAAGTAAATCTTAAGTTTATCATCTACCATTAAATGAGAATATGGGACATTTTGCTTCATCACATACATCTGGTGACAAGGCTGCACTCAAACTGAAACAATTAAGTTTAAAACATTTAATCCCAATGGTTTTGGTTTAATTTTTTAAAAATATAAGCATATACATATATGCGCAATATATATACACAATATATATACAATATATTGAATATATCAAAGGCAAAAATCACAGAAAAGATTTGACCCCATAATGTTAAGTAAAAATTTTTACATATCAAGATCCATATCAGATAGTTAAATACAGAAACAGTATTTTTACCTAAATATAGCAACATCACCGAACTTGTTTGCAGCTGCAAGGTAACGTCCACATGGTGAAAATTTTGTGGCATACACAACATTGTATAACATGTACTGTAGAGCTTGTCGTGACTATAAAGAGAAAAAATTTATTTACTGACAGCAGATCATTTAAGTAATAGCTAGGGTTTTGAGTTATAAAGAATATAATTAGTAAGACTAGGCATATTTAATAAAAGCATGCTTTTATTTCTGTTAGTTTTATTTGGATGAATAACAATCACAAAGGTTTTTACTATTAGAAGCTCAGCTTAGTTAGTGTGTACTATCTGATCTAGTACTAGATCTAGTGTCTTAGAGTTACACTGGACTGGTTAGTGATTAACCACAAGAGTCTGAGTAATGTTAGGCTAGGGTTACTTTGCTTTTACTGAAGTAAAAGTTTACTCAAATACTCCAATATTTTTACTAGATTTCTAGTGATTAGATCTAGATTTGGTAAAATCACGATATAGCGTCGGTTATTTATCCCGAATCGTACAGCAGTAACAAAAGCGTAGTCTATTGAGCTATTCCGGAAACCACAGGAAATACTGTAAACCATCATTTATTTGCCACCATATTATTTTTAATACATAATGTTTAAAAATGTGCATGGATTGATTTTAGTTGCATTTTAAATACTGTTTTGCTAATTCTTTTGTTCTAATTCTACTTACTACTTTTTAACTTTAGTAAATTTAATTGTCCTATTTAATTTTACTACATCTAGATCTAGTTGTCGCAAATCTTCTGAAAGTTTTTTTTTCTGCGTTTCTTTAAAAAACATTAATTCCTACACACAACTTTATTAATAATATTTAAATAACTAGGGCCTAATTGTTGCTATTTTTCTGTCAATTACACTTTAAATTAAGTTAAAAATTAATTTGATGCACTTGACTTTATTTTTATTTCAACAGTCAAATAAGCTACAAATGCTACTGAAACTTAACAAACATTATGATTACCAGTTTACCAGATAATTTCCCACGCTATATCGTGAGATTACCCTAGACTTGATCAGTTAGAATCTTTAGATTTTAGAACAGTCCAGTTGGCAGTTAGTTGAATTAGTCATGAATATTGAATAGTCATGACCATGATGAATGATGATCATTCTACTTCTAGATCTCTCAATCTAGAGTTAGAGAGATCTAACTACTAACTAATGTTAAATATGTAGTAGATATAGATCTAGATAGAATCTAGATTATTCTCTAGATCTACAGTAGTAGTAGTAGTAGTAGAGTAAGAGTAGGCCCTAACTTTTTACACGACTTAAACTTAATATATAATTTATAATAATAATAATATATTTATATTTATTAGGCCCCTATTTATATTAAACATTAAACTTAAAACTAAAAGAAAAGTTAAAAGTTTTAATTTATTTTAGGGTATAAATAAAATTTATTGTAGTTTTAAACTTATAATTTCTTACATCTTTAGGTAACATGTCACTGGTGAAAGATGAACTTGCGGGTCACAAGAACTAGTGATTAGATCAACAAATAAATATCTATTGTTCAACGTTTGAAGCACATCACATGTAAAACATTAAATTAAATTATTAGGCTAGAATATTTCTTTTACTTCAGACATCGACTCTCTAATCTGGTAAGTTATCAAACAGCTACTTTTTTCCCGTAAACTTTTACATTTTTTTCAGCGGTATTACTAGTTACCCGAAGAACAACTTTTAAAAACAAAATAGTTGCGCACCTATTTTTTCTTAATGTTTAAAAATATTTGTAGGACATATGGAAGCGAGTACTACTAAATTACATCTTAATAAAATGTTTACATTATACATTATTGTAGCCTTGTATTTTTCTAAACAGTATTTTTATTTATTCGTCAGTAACCAGCGGAGAGTTCCTTCCCAATCCCATACTCTCGACATACCGAGGAAACCACTGTGGAATTAATAATTAATTTTTAAAAATAGGACTAGGCCTACTAACTATATTTTAATATTAGACCTTTAAATTCTTTTTCTCCCGGTAACCTAGCATACATAATCAGACTACCGAATAGATTGGAATTTTTTAAAAAGTAATTCATCGATGTTTACCATTAGCTACAAATTATTATTGAGGTTTAGGATCGTTGTATTATTTTATTTTGCATTATGTCATTAATTTACCAGTTTGGTATTTTCGGTATTAAGAGAAACCACTGAAATTTTGTGGAAGTTTCCACAAAATAAATATAAAGTTACAATAAAGTAAAGTAGGATCTATTTCTATTATTTACTATAGATTGTAGATCTGTTACAGATAGGCCTATATATAATAGTATTATAATTAGATACAGTAATAGTATATTGACTGGATCAAGATCTAACTAACTACTACTAGATCTAGTCTAGAATAGATCTAGAATCTAGAATTCTAGATTAAGTCCGGAGAACGTTACGTCCGTTAAATTAAAATTAATAGTACGTTAGCCTAGCCTAGGCCGTTAGGCCTAGATCTAAATAAATTAAATAATTTTTTTTTAGTTGGGGCTGGGGGATTTCTTAGCCTACACCCAATCTACAATAATACATCTGTACATCAGACTCAAGAGTACATCAGTACCTGCATCATTCTTACAAGTACCAGTAGTAGAGTAGTGTCCGATAATGCGATATTAGCCGATATATTATACTAGTAATACTAGATTACTAGATCTATAACTATACTCAATACTCCATATCAAACTCACAAATGACAATTGAAATTGATAAACTGAAGAACCTAGCGCTCATCAACTCACTAGTATTATTTTAATTATAGTTATTTAATTTAGTTATTAGATTTCTTTTTTCTTAGTCTAGTCGGTAATTTATCTTTTTAGGTGCGTAAAATCGGCCGAGGCTAGGTAATGCGCGAAAACGTTGCCTCATTGTTAAGACTTTAATAACTAGTGACAGTGATTCTGTGAGGCAGCTTTGAGTCTTTGAGGTTAAGTAAAGTTCCCTTTTTGAACCAAACAGTCCATAGGGCGAGTGAAATAGACTTAGAGTTCACCAGTTTCTGTAACTTCAGCATATCAAAGTATAATTAGTATAGTGATGTGGTCAGCCTATACTTTCCCTAATGTGAGTGCTGGATGGACTCAGGGATGTTCAACTGACTTGAATCCAGATGCCAGATTCCAATTTCAATTTCTTTTGGGCTCGCATTCTAATGGTCTACTGCTAAACCATACCATCCCCACACTGAGGTTGTGGTTAAGCTACTTAATTTTTAATTACTTTTATTAGTAACTTACATTACAAACTGCTACACAATTACACAGTCACTTGACTTTTATTAAAATCAAGATTGTAGAGTCTAGTTGATCTGGGCTGAATGTTGGTTTGTAAAACAACAAAAGCAATTAAAATTAGATGTTTGATTTAAATAGTAAATACCAAATGTTAAGCTAAGACAATAAAAGAAAAGTTAACTAATAAAATATCTAATGATAATACAAAAACAATTTAGAAACTTACTAGTTCTTAATAATAATAAATCAAACAGAACTTTTCAGTAATTTGTTGTGATTTATGCTAACTTAAAATTACATCTCATTCTACAACTACATCTCATTGAGTTTATTATTCATGTTATTACCTGTAAATACAAAATATTTTTGTTTCAGCTCTTTGTAAAGTAGGTCTATCTGTTAATAAACTGAGAACAAGTCCTAAGACAGCAAACTGAGGATGCTCCCTAAAGGCAATCCTGGAAAAGAAGTTGCTCAAAAGTTTTCAGCATATTTTCCTTCATTCCAAGATATTTTTGATGAAGAATCATTTTATATTTTTGCATTTTGCCTCACAGTTGGATCATTCATTGCAGCTTTCTTAGCATCACGCTACGTCAAAATCAAGGATGCTGGACATTTAGATTAAACAGTGGGATCCTTTTTTTGCAACAATAAGAACCTTTGTTAGTGGAATTATTCTTACTATCACTGTTATGTTGTAATACTATTTATTATCTGATGTTCAGTTTGAAATTTTCTTGGGTAGTTTCTTTTATGAACATTTTAACCAGCGACAAAAGTGATAATTATTAAAAACTAGAAATGTACCATCCATAATGAAATACCAATGTTGTACAACGTATAGTAAACCACCAATATAAATATACTTGAATTACATGTATTTTTCAACCCATGTACTTACTAAATTTATACTTTGTATTCAGTCATTTTTTCATTAAACCTAACAAGAATTTAAGCTGCTTTGTAATACAGTAATGTCATACTGCTTGATGGTATTGGAAACATTTTTGGTTTTGTTACCGCTGGTATTTATTTCTTGTCAAAATTTAGTATAGAACTACACAATAATGAAGTGGGTGTTGCAGCTGACTATCAAATTTTTATCACTTCAACTATTACAAAATAACTTGCTCTCTAGTCCAATGGTTTAGCATTTACTTTATTAAATAGAGTACTGAAAAATATGGATTTTTCTAACCACAATTCTTTCAGATTTTGTAACTGGTGTCCTTGTAGCATGTTACAAAAATGGACTATGCTTTCTGTATATGTAATTTTTAAAATCGCATTTGTCTAATTTGCTCTGATATACATTTTGTTTTACAAAATACAGATGTGCAATAATGTTTAAAGGTTTACTGACTGGTGCAGTTCATTTTTTAAATGGCCTTTTTTTCATTAATTCTATCATTCATTAACTACCTTTAATTATTATTTTTATTTTGTGTACTAATTGGTCCTGAAAAATAAAGTTTATCTTTCCAATGTGCATTTCTATTTCTGATTCCATAGAAAGATATTTATTCACATTTTATTCAATTATTTTCACAGAGAGTTTGAGTGACTCATTTTATATTTCTTAGACAAGAAAACAAATGAAACTCTCAAAGCAAAGCACATACACTTGACTCAGTTCATATTTTTATTTGTTATTTCTCATGCACTTATCATTCATCAAAAAAAAAAAAAACACCACTTGTACAAGAAATGAATGTTGCACTAAAAAAGACATTCAAAATTGTCATATGTTTTGTTTTAACTAAATAAGAATATCAAGCAGTTTCTATCTACAACCCCGAGCTGGAAGAAAAATACTGAATTTGTACTGGAATAAAAAAAAATTACATTTTATACCAGTGGTTATGTAGCCATTAACTTGAAAAATTCAGAAACATTGACAATAAAATGATGAATTAAAATCCAACTCAAGCATTGAAGAAAAGCAGAGCAGAATGAAAAATAAAAATTTCATTCACAGAAAACCAGGAAATCGAAACAAAATCCAAATAAACTACTTGATCTAGAATATTCAAGAGAGAAATTCAATCTTCCTAAACATGTAATGTAATAAGTAGACAATAATGCTAAGACATCCAAAAATAGATCTCAAATGTGTGCGAGATTCTGTACATACAAAGAAAGCAAAATTAATTTAAAATTGAATTTTTTTAATGAATGCAGATACATATTCCATTAACTATGTTACAGTCTATTCAGTAATTTTAGTGCACAATGATTTTGTTCAAAAAAATTATTTGACCCATCTACACTTTCAAAAATAAAAATAGTTCACAACTACAACAATCATTTTAAAATGGCAATCCTTTATAACTTTTTCATAACTGAAAAATCAAAACAGGTACAAAATAAACCAGGTGCAATTTACAGCAATTTTTTTTTTTAAAAGTGAGATTGCGATCCATTAAGATTGTTCATTTCTCAAAAGATGAGATATATAATTCTTTTTTCCAAAAAAAAACAACCCCAGTCATCTGAACAAATAGTTTGATCATAAATAAATGTGGGTATACATTAATAAACGTCAGAACCCATAATAATTGTCATGCATCAGAAGAAACTTTTTGGTTAATAAAAACTTAACATAAGTCATGTAATGATACCTTTTTAGTCATCAACATAGCCCTGTATGACATAAAAAGTTTGGCAGAGGTAAACAGCACATTAACTAGTTTGGATTCTGAAGTTTATTTTTTAAATCAATGTAACAGGTTACATCATATCCACTTAATCTCTTCAATGGATCATTGAGTAATCCAATACACTATGGGTGGACATACCAATACCAAATAATACAGTTGAAAAAATACTGCTCATTATAAATGTTTGGTGGAAATTGCTTCATGCTACCAGGAAGAAAAACCATAAAATAAAAACTTCTTGGAGGTTGCTGGGCATCTTCAAGGTTTATTAATTCTTTTCTTACCTTTAACATTGAAATTTTTTTTTATTTACTTTAGTTTTATAGTTTTTTAAAAATGGTAGTTTTTCTTTAAACTGACTTTTATTAAGATACAGAAAAAGAAAAATGAATTCTTTCACCAAAAGAAACAAAATACCGGGATGAATGGAGACAAAAGGGTTTTAAAAAATGCAAATTGAATAAAAGTAAATACAAGCATGAAGACAAAATGTAATACTTTTGAACAGACCACCAAATGAAAATGTGGCTATAAAATACAATAACACCAACTGTGAAAGAGCTTTCATCTATTTGAATCACATGATGGTATTTTATATCTTTAATGATGTTACAAGGTAAATAAGCCTACTAGGTAAAGATTATGCTACAATTACAATTTTTAAATAAACATTCCTGATAGAAAATTTATATGCGAAAGCTTTCTGATCTCCCATCAATGTGGCTTAGCCTGAGGTAGACATCAGTTCCGATGCCTTCTAGTGACTCTAGGGTTAAGGAACCACCAAGATATTTAGCATAGGCATGAGAGCTAGGTAGCCCAAATCCATATCTGTCGAACAGAAACATTATTTCACATAAAATAAATTTATTACATTAGAGCAACAAAATTTCAAAACCTGCTTTGTTGAGAAACTGAATACAGTAAAGCTTCATTTTTACCTAAATTTATTCTAGAAACAAAAACAAGTCAGCCATCAGGTTAAATAGAAACTTATATTTCAGAGGAGTTAAACCAGCTTACATGTTGGTATTAGTGGTTGAACGGTAGAGCATTCAACTGCTAACCTAAAAGTCTCGAGTTTGTTCATTGGCTAGTGTCATACCAACTCTGATGTGTACTCTGACTTACATTACTGAAATTAAAGGCGGCTGGGCATGGTGCTGACCACACTATCCCTTCATAAGCTGAGGTCACAGATACCTGTCAACTCTACAGGTTCCAAGGGAACTCTCCTGACGTGTTTGCGTCATCATTTATTAGATCCAACAAGCGTTATCATTTATTAGATCCAACAAATATTAACACAAATGAAGATGTTTTATCTAAATAATTTATTTATTTAATATAAATCATATATAATAAGAACATACCCATGCATCTTGCCTGGTGCTGGACCAGTGTGATCAGCATTCATAAACTGACCAAATAATCCACCATCTACTTTATCATCCAGTAAAGCACCACTAGTTGTAAAATTGTAGTCAAACACCCTATTCATTATTTTAGCCGGGATGCCGCCACCTCTATCAGATATTCTGTGAGAAGATATTTAACCATGAATAAACAAAAAATGATTCTCATCATCAGTGTTTTAATAACTTTAGTGAACAGATTTTGTATTGGAAATATGAAGGGCTATTTTCCTTTAACAAGTTAGGAATAGCACATTATTTGACTTATTCCACTTAATCATTCATATAAATTTGGCTATGGTTGAAATGGTTAAGTATATTTTTTCAAAATTATAAAAATTCACATTAATATTTTTTGTACTGAGCTCTGTTTGGCATTCTTTATTATTATAATAATTTGTGAAACAGATACAGATAAATGTTATTATGTAGTCAAAATCTCATTTTTTTAAAAAATTATTTCAAATTAAAATTATTGGATCTAAAGGTTAAAAATAAAGGTTAAAATAAAGTTGACAAACCTGATAACAAAATGATGTTCATTGTTTGCGATGGTTACATTGATATCAGGAACACCAGCACCATTCAAGTGAGACTCAACAGATGCCCTAGTACAAAGATAGAACATTTTACAATGATTCTGATATCAACCAACAAAACAGATATATTTAAAACTTAAAGACTCAGAAGTTGATAGCTTTTTTTAAATGAATAATAAGATGTAATCTAAAAGTTTTGTTGATGTTGCAAAAAAATGTTTCAAGAGCACTGAAGTCATAATTTAGTACTGTTTTTCAAGTTTTAACTAAACTTAAAACATGCAATAAATTTTTCAATTGTTTTAATACAGACAAGAACTGCTTTTTAATCACTCTTGCTGCTAAAGGGCCAAATTGCAGATCCTAGTGTTATTTTATGTGGCAGATAACTAACCTCATGGCATTCTTGAAGATCTCACAGAGGATATAATCTAATGGTGGCTGAATGTAAGGGAAAGTGGTATTTACATGTCCATTGATCTTCACATTAGGAGCCACACCATACTTGGCTTCACAAATGCTCCTAGAAAAATGTTGTGATAGTATGCATTAATTCAAAGTTTGGCTCTATAAAAAATTAAAAATAGAGAGCTTAAAGTTTTAAATGTTAAAATTTACTTAAGAAACTCAGCATCAAAAAATATTTAATTTAAAATCTCACCTGACAAACTCTGCTTTCTTTTCAACAACTTTGCGTGGTGAGAATGCAATATTTATAATACCCACATGGTTTGGCTAAAATGACAATACAAAAAAAAATTTGAAACAAAACTATCAAATCTAAAATATGCTAAATAAATTAAAAGCATTACTATATATAACTGGGCAACAGTTGCCGTTTTATAAAGTATAAATAAAATAGAATGTAATGTAATGTAAAAAATGTATGTTAACCTTTTCATCATGCAGAGCCAGATGGTGCTCAGATAACATTCGAATTCCCAGCCTAGAGGTCAAGGTTCTGTCCAGAAATGCTTTAATCAGACCTTCATCCTGTGGACAACAAACGTTTTTAAATTACTTAGAAACATCTAGTAAAAATAAATTAAGGGAATATTAATAATCATGCATTTCTTAATTATGCTGTTTTATGTATTTGTTCTAACATGACTAACATATAACTTGTATCACTTCAAGTAAAGAGTAATAAAAGATTGTATGTTATTCTAGAGCAATGATAATTTTATCTTGTAAATAGTACAAGTCTCAGGCAAGGTAAAAAAAGACATATTTAATATAAAAACAAGTTACAAAACAGTAATGCAGCCACACAGTATCCATGATCAGCGTCAACTATAAGTTTTCAATTTAAGTTATATAAATAATTCCTATATACTTTGTAACATTCTAAAGTTAGGAAGTAAAAGCTATAATAATAATATTTTACATTGACATATTTCCGACACTCTGAAAAGCCCTCAGCCAGGTGTGTAACTACATCCTTGTGGTCATCTAGGAGACTTCTCAAGTTGTCTGACCACTGAGCTTCTTGGTCTAGATCTCGGATCTGTGTTCAAACAAAAGGAATGCATTAAACTATTTGTAACAACAATTTATCATAATTTGTTAATTTGTAAAACTATCAATTCTAAAATTCTTAATACATTATTAATGCAAACTTATAGAACAAAGTTTTATTTTATTACTAAAAGTTTGTATTTTATTTATTAGATTTTATTAAAATGTAGTGTAAACAAAAAGAATTCTAAACATGCATTAAAAAAATAAACACAAAGAAAGTTTATTTTACTTTTTTTAAGTTTTTAAATATTGTTCCAAACACAAGTAAATTGCTTGAACTTCATTAAAGCTTTGTAATATAACTAATAATTTTAATAGAAGGTAAATTTTTGTATGTATATTAAAAAACTACAAATAAAAACTTACAGGCCTCCAGTCACTCAGAATGTGGAAAGAACGAATGTAGAGCTCATGCTGAGAAAGAGGGAAATAAAGCAATGTAGGCATTTCTCCTGTGTGACATATGGACAATGGGAGGAAATAATATATATAAAAATTTGTTTTCAAATGATGCACTGACCACATTTAACATAGACCATCAGGTTTGAAAGGGAACTTTACTTACTTTACTTACATTTAACAGGAAATATAACAGCTTACTAAGAGATACTAAAATTCTAAAACAGTTTTCAATAATACTGACCCTTTTTAATAGGAAATTATAACAACTTACAAAAGAAATACAAAGATTCTAAAATAGTTTTTTAATAATACCAAATCATTTAATAGAAATAATAACAACTTACAAAAGAACTACAAAGATTCTAAAATTGTTTTTGATAATACTGACCACACTTAACAAGATAGGATGGCAGCCAATAATAAAAGGAAGATTCCTGAAGCCATTGATCCTGTGAGCTAATCGTACTGGCAACTCTTTGTGCAGGTACTGGGCACTCCTCTGTTCAAGATATACAGAAGGTAAGTCAATCAGGGTGAACAATAATTACATGGTGATTATTAATAGAACAGGGACATCAATTCATACATAACACATGCAGTGGCGGAACTAGAAAAATAGGGCCACCCCGCAAAATTTCTTTTTAGGCCCCCCTATATATATATATATATATATATATATATATATATATATATATATATATATATATATATATATATATATATATATATATATATATATAAACAATCATAAAATACAAACATAGGATACTCATTGCTAGCCTGTTCGGGATTTTAAAAACATCAATTAAATGAAATTTCAACAGAATCATGTCATGTGTGTATGAGCATGTGTGTTTTTTTTTTTTTTTTTTTTTTTTTTTTTTTTTTTATGTGACTAAAAACAAAGGATTTTAATCAAGTTTCCAGATACAATGCATGATGAAAAAAATGTATGTATGCTTCTTTCTTTCCATACAAGGAATGCATTCAATGCCACCAAATCTAGTCATATAAATAAACATCCCAATGAATAAGTGAACTCCGAATAACAATGAGATACAAGTGTATATAGATGAAAAAACCCATGTGTGCAAGTCAGTATAACTAGAGGTACAATCAGACGCTCACAATATTTAACTTCAACTAGATTACTAACAATGCCTTGGTCTCCAACTCTTCAGTAATGGTAGGAGTAATTTAGCATTTTTTCCTAACAATTCACTAAAACGATACACCAATTAATTATTCGGCTATCACAGAGATTTATCTACACATTATCACATACTAACAGCTATCACCATGTGTGTTTTGTGAAATTCAGTTTGAATTAATTGTTAATATTAGTCTCTTAATAGTCGGTCAAAATAATATAAGGCATGAAAGCTTTGTATAAGTAATGGTGTCTCGTGTTATGTTTATTTTTATGTTTTTTTTTTATTTTTATTACTAATTTTTAAAATATTATTGATTTAATACATTTCCTTTTTATACAATGTCATTCTTTAGTAATTACTTATAAAAAAAATAATAATTAAGAGAAGTAATTGCTTTTAATTTGTTTAATACAAATCTATTAAAAGAAGTTTATGATCACCCCTATTTAACTATTTTTAAAAAAAAGGGAAATAAGTCATGGAAGTGGTTTGAACATTTGCTTATCTTTTATAAGTTTAATTGTAGGAGAAAGACTCGGCTTTCACAGTGGTTTAAAAACAAAGGGAAAAAGAATAGGCCTATACAAGAGCGTGGGCTGGTGTCTATAGAATAAATATAATCAAACGCAGCTACGGTAATTTTTTACAAAACAACCATCAAGTCAAAAATGAAAGAAAAGTTACTTTTTTTAAACTATAAAAAATGTATTATGGTCGGCTCTGGGCCCCTAAATGGCGTGGGCCCCCCCGCATTGCGGGGTCTGGCGGCACTGTAGTTCCGCCCCTGAACACATGAGGTGTTTTTAACAATACCAAGAAAAGTTCTATTGGCCTTTATTAAAATGCATCACTTAGGCCTAGAAACTTGAAAATACAAAGTGATGATTTAAACATGCAGGCTTCCCTAGCCCAAACATCATATTAGAGAAAACTTATATTATTTGGTTAGTATGTTTTTTATACTCTTTCAATAAATGAAATCCATTTAAACTAATAAACTAAATTTACAAAAAACCTACAAATTATATTTCCTGATGGTAACTATAAGTGCAATGGTTGTAGAAATACAGTGTGTTTTCTACCTTCAAGGCTGGCCTTGTTTACATGATTGTAAACAAGACAAATCAATATTAGTACAAGGGATATAATACAGGTGTACTTTATCAAACAGGGAACATTATCTTGATTCACTTCAGTTCACAAAGAAATCATCATCTAGTAAACATTTTTATCTATAAGAACTTTGTAGATAGTGTATGATATATTTATCTTTTCACTGATTTTAATAACAAACAGTAGGACTCAGTGAAACAATTATTAGAAGAAGGCCTAGTTGGTTGAATGTAAGGATCACTAGGTAGTAATAAGCAATGCATGTGGGGAGCACATATGCAAAGGTTAAGTAGTGAAAAGGGTAACTAGCAAAAAGTTAACAGGTACAAGGACAGCCAAGACAATGCATCTTTCACCTCGGATGTGACTGCAAGAATCTTGCCAAATGCACTAGTCTAGCATTAAATCAATAGCAACCTGTTCTAACGCGCAGTGGGCGGGGGGGGGGGGGGGGGAGAGAAAGAGGAGGAGAAAGGGGAAGGAAGTCTGTAGGTTTGACATTGACCTCGTTTAGTACAGTAGTATTCCCATCAAGTAGGTTATCGCCCTTAGTACGGTGCGAGAAAGCGCAACATTTACCAACATGAGATAGACACGTGACAGGCCTGCATGGAATAAACCCTGTTGATCAAGACGGGGGCCGATTGTTTCTAATTTACATAAGGAATATTTTAAAATTTTCTATAGGGGTCGTTTACACTAACCATGTAATTTCAGCAAATTTTCAGCTTGTACATTCTACGTCATCACAAAAACAACGCAAAGTAAACAATGTTCCGCCCTTGTCCTTAAATAACGACTATTCTAAACAAAGTAATGCTTTATAACATTTTATTTTTAACAAACACAAAATGTAGGCTTAGCTATTTTTAACCCTCCCCTTTCCCATGACGGACTCAACATTCATGAGTCACTCCCTATATTTAAAAAAAAATATAATATTATTTCAGCCCTCAAATCAAAATAGTTTTCTTAATTTTTTTTTTTTAAATAAAACAACCATGAAAATCAATATTTTTAAAAAGTGTAGGCCCTATACAATTTTTTTAATTCCTCAAGCGAGCCACCCTCGACACTACCCACGTCTTGATCTATCGATACAGACTTGTATTAGCCACACGTTCACATGTGGCCATGTTTGTACAGGTGCGCGCGATCGGTGTGTCCGCCTCAGCTCAAATCGAATGCCTAGCAGGTACACATGTAAACAAATCATATCGCGGACTACGACTGTAAACAACATCAGCCAACGTGCATTGGCTACATGACATGAAAATACAGAAATCCATCAACATTCATTATTAAATATTTTTCGAGACGTCGTTAATTAATTCTCTGTTTAATTCAACGAGTGAAGAATTGTTGCTTCAGTGGTAAAAGAATAGGGACAGAATTATTGATTTGATGATCACGTGACAACAGCATGTGAACTAGCACGTGTTAACGCGCTGAAAACTTGAAGATGCTGTTTTTTAATTTGTGTAGCCTACACTCCCAATACACAAGTACAACGTAACAGAAGGGGGCGCTGTTGACACCACGACAATTAGGTCATGGTTCAGCCGTATGGCCTAGAAAAAAAATTAGGCTTACAGAGAAAAAAATAATTTCGGGGAGATCACTTGTACAAAAAGTGTGACGGCTTTATGTTTTGTATTGAGATCATGTTTCATGACGTGAAGGACGAGCTAGCATTGACTAGTGCATCAGACACGACATGCACAGCTGATAGGGAATGTGAAGTAGGGGCCCCTACATACCAGACCAAGACATTTTTTTACTGGGCTAAGTAACGCTACAGCTGACAAACTTATGGAGAAGCTGCAGTGTTCAAAGTCACGTAGCATAAGTAAAGTAGTGGACATCTTACAAAGTGACTATAGTAGCAGCTTACATAGTAAGTGCAGCTTCAAAGAAACTTACAAAATAACTAGCTTTAAAAAGTAACTTCAACAGCGTACAATGTAACTGCATATAGATCACAACATACCTGTACCATACATACACACACAAACGCTATAGCGTACAAAGGAACTCTGGCGTATAACTGTACGTGCACAATGTCACTGTGTCCACAATGGGCCACACGGCTCTGGGCATTAAAGCAGCTGGCACTAACGACGGCTTATCGCATCTGTTTATATCACTGGCCTGTGGGCTTACCCCCTCGTGTAAATAAAGCCATCGGTGGGTGGGGGGGGGGGGGTTCAAACTGTCAGGTCGCCAGGGGTAACTGCCTAACCCGGTCCACAACGTAACTACGCTCGTGTGCCCATCTTCTCCCCCCCCCCCCCCTAGGGATTGCTATAGACCACACTGACACTACGAAATATCATAGTTACTCGGCTAGACGGGTCGGCTGAGGTTAGCACCTCGCAACGTACGGGTCGGGGGTCATCTGCGGTCAGTAGTACAGGTTATCCCCCGTTGTCGGCAACCCGCGGAGATACGATTACAAGGTCGCATGAAGTCTCTCCCAGTCAATGACCAAAACTTTATGTATTATGTATGGTTTTCACACAACAGAAAAATTTAAACGGGCACAAAGATTTCTAAGAGTACATAACATCATTTAAATGTGTTTGTTTCTGAGGTCTACTGAATAGAAATTTTTAAAATATATAACTTCGAGTGTGGCTTTTTATCAAAATATGTTAAGAAGAAAAAACACAATGGCGATGTATGCCTACTAAAAAGAAAAACTGATGTCTCCTAAGTTTACTACATCAAATAAATAAATGCCAATAAGTTTTGGGTTAGGTTAATTTATATTTAAAACTAATTAAAAATTAATGTATTAATTTTAATTTGTAAAGGGTCTATTTGATTTTGCTGAATATGGGAAAAAAACGTGTAGAACAACTCAACATTACAAATCACTAAAAAAAAAAGAGGGAATTAATTAACAAACGAAGCTGGTGCAACAGAACCTTCAACTAAAGTCACATTGACCTATAGATCTAAAATCGTTGGTGACCTGCTTAACAGTGTTGTGAAGAAAGAAAATATAATTAGATTCAGGGACAAAAGCGGATAAAAGGCAAGGAAAAGGGGGAGGGTCACATTATTTTTAGAAAATAGGTCACGCCTTTATCGGTGTGTTTAAATAGGTCGCTTCAGCTAGACCAGAGGAACAAACGAGATAAAGTGCAAAGTGCACGTAGAGGGTCAAAGGTCAGTCTACTAATCTTGCTATTAACAAGGTGTGTGTGCTCTTAACATTCTTACATCACTAATTAATTAGCAATCAAGGTGCATATGTTGTGGCTTAAGATCACACAAACAGGAACACACTGCAATTATTCCAGTAAATAAATCATGAGTCTGATTCAACCCATTTTTATTTGGACTTTAATTTTAAAACAAACTATTAGCTAAGTTTTAGGCCTATTTATTTGTCTTTATTAGTTACATAAAATTATTACATTTTATTAATGCCATAACAACATTTCTTATTTGAATTGATATTCTTACATTAAAAAATATTCTTGCTTAAAAAAAAGCAAACTTTTCTTTAACTAAGAACCCTTGCAATAACATAAGAGTCACAATAACTTTACTTGAGATTTTTTTAACTTTCTGGCAAGAATAATAATAGATAACTTTAAAGTGTACAAAAAATAATAAATAGTGAATGATTAGTTATAACAGTATACAAACATTACTTACAAGAATGTGGCTCTTATCTGGACTTTTACCAGAATACAAGATTGCTGCCGGGGTAAGGCGGACAGATGGCTGAAAGCAATCATGACAACTTAATACATAGGTGTTTTTGGATGATTATAGATACCAGTGTCCGATAATGGAATCTTCTTTAAAAAAAGGGGTGTTGGGTTGTTAGTAGTATTGTAATCTCGACTAATTTTATGATTAGAAATTAGGGTTAGGCGTATGTTTGGACCAGGGTTGGGGTTAGGGTTAGGGACAGGGTTAGCATTGACATTAGCCAGCCATGTGTGTATTTAGTTAACTACCAGTAACCTAACACCCCTTTTTTAAAGAAGATTTCAGACACCGGTGTAAACATTCTTCCCGTGTTTTTAATTGTGTTTATATCTAATACAGATGGCTAGATGCATCCTTGGAAATTTAATATATAGACTTAAGATGTTTTTAATTGTTTTTATATCTAATACAGATGGTTGAAATCAGGCATGCTGACTTAATTAATGTACAGAAGATAATTTTTAAAAACCATGGTTCTAAAGGTATGTAGGCTAAACAGAAATATGCCTACAACCAACATATGTTAACTTGATTTGCAGAACATGATTACTGAATTCATGCTTTATAAGCATAAATAATAATCAAAATAAAGTGAAGTGTCATCAGTATCTTCCTATTTTGTTAAAGAAAAACACCAATAAGTTGTAAATATTGTGGAAATGAATAATATGGTATTAGATTAAAGTAAAGGCTTAACGTTGAAGAATAAAAGCATTAAGTATTAACTATTTATACAATTATAAATAGGCCCCTATGTGTGTGTCCTACTGAAAATAAATGGCCTAGGCTAGGCCCTGCCCTAAATAATACTTATATTATAAAGGTCTAACTGTCTAACTGCTAGACATTAATCTCGAGTCAATGGGACTTAAATATAAAAAGGCTCCATCAATAACATAATTTCCAAAATTAGCTCTTTCTTTAAGTTAAGCTGATGTTGGGTCTTTGTTTACTATTTTGACCTGGCTTAGTTTTATTTATATTTTAACTGACACACCCATGCCCATTCAATTTAACTTCTTTATTAAATATTAATCTCATGGTAAGACCTATTTTCTCACTATTTGAACATTAAAAACAAGGGGGGGGGGGATTTAACCAACCTTTAACTTTAATATTTATTAGCTTTAGTCTTAAGTCTTAGTCTTACCTAGACCTACAGTACTTAACAGTACCTACTACCTACCTGCATAGCAGCGGCATCAATAGCACTCTGGTAATAAAAACTCGTAACATTTCGAAACTCCTTGCGCACATCTCCATTTGGATTTCCCTTTTCTCTTAATTTGTGGAAATCGTCTGAATAACAGCGCACTTGTAGAAATGATACCGTTTTAGATAAGTTTACTGACTTTATGCGGACTGAAATTTGTAAAATAGGAGTGGTCATTGTTCTGCAAAACAGCTGATTGTACATCTTGACCTGTGTGAACGAGTTCGCAGGCAGACACTCAAATTTACAACCAAAAATAATACAATACGATAGTTAAAATATGCACTATTAATCACAAGTAAACTGTTTTTGTCGATACAAGGAATATTTTCTAAGATGAATGTGTCTCGAACGACCCATTCTGTTCCCGGCTAACGGTTGCCGAAATTTAATGTCGGGGTGTTACTGCTAGAATCCAAGTTCACTGCAGACTGCTGCTTGGTTTATTATTAAAATCTGCTACACGTTCATCTGGGTTAGTATACGAAAAATTTTAACCAATGAGAACGCTGAAACAAAATATGTCCTCGCGGCCTTCTCTCTTCTGCTTTGTAGGCTAGGCCTATTGATTTGGTTATTCAAACTCGCAGACAGATGCAAAAACGTTTTATAAAAATTTAATCTAGCTTGAATATATACATATATATATATATATATATATATATATATATATATATATATATATATATATATATATATATATATATATATATATATATATATATAATATATTTATTTATATAAGGACCCATTTATGTATAGTCTATAGGCTCTATAAGCTCTTATTTTCAATGAACATAACAAGCAATAAAATTAGCGCTCTTTAATAACTCTTTATTTTATCATAAAAGCCCTAGTTTTCTTTTTTTTTTTTTTTTTTTTTGTTGCTGTTGTTGATTTACAATACATTAGCCAACGAGCGCGTTATTCACAGTTAATTTTCATACCTTTATTAAAATGTATCAGGTATTGTTTTTATGATATTGATCTTCGTTAAAATGGCTCCAGTAGGTTGTGTGTTAGTGTGTTTAGACTCAACCAGAGGCGTAGCGGGGAGGGGGGGGGGGTTGGGCATACGTCCTCTGGCGCATCGAAAGTTTGAGTGGGGGGGGTGCAAATTGAAAGTTTGAGGGGGTGGGTGCAAATCAAAAGTTTCCACTAAAAAGATTATTCAATCCAACGCCCATCATTTAGGCTAGGCTCAAAAAGTCATAGCCATTTAATTTTTGACCAGACATCCATAATCTAGACCTGTTTCCTACTTTTGGCCGCTGTGTTTCTTTCGATGACGTCATTATTATTGTGTATTGTTTTCGGCATTGGATTTTTAATTCTATGTTTACTCTAGAATCAATGACGTCATTTTGTTTTGTGTGTACTTTTTTTCGAGTTTAAAACTGTACTTGTTTCGTTATGTTTTGAAAATTTCCTATATGTTCCACGTGAGGTCACGGTTGTTAACTGTGCAACTTTTAAATGTCCACGTGTTTCCTCTAAAGCAGGGGTCTCCAAACTACGGCCCGCGATGTGCTCTCATCCGGCTCGCGGAGATCTTTTTGTCCACGGAAAAAACGTTTGTTGGTGATGGCTGAGGAACTTTACCCAGAAAAATCAAAGACATGCCTGGAAGAAACTGGCTCCCGAACTGAAATTTGATAGTTAATGCGGCCCTCGGACTGAAAAGTTTGGAGAGCCCTGCTCTAAAGCGTTCTGGACCAGAGGCGTAGCAAGGGGGGGGGTACATATGTCCCCGGGCGTCAACCTTAGGGGGCGCCAAAATGGGTGCAAATTTAAAGTTTGAGGGGGGGGGGGTGTGCAAATCAAAAGTTTGAAGGGGGGTTCATATCGAAAGTTTGAGTGAGGGGGGGGGGGTGCTAATTGAAAATTGAAAGGTTGCTCCCGAGCGGGGCGCCAAATTGAAAGTTTGTCACCGGGCGCCGGGAAGGGTCGCTACGCCTCTGTTCTGGACAGACAGACAGAATAGCGCAACTATTCTAGTGGTATTCAATTATATCAAAAGTGGTCGGCGTAGTCGAGCCAGTAAAGCTCATGGTTGCTAGACCGAAAAGTCTCGAGTTTGAAAGCAAATCCAAAAAGAAAAGCAGGCTGAAATCGGAGTCAATGGCGCATAACCAGTTCACACTATACTTAGTTGTGTTGGAAGCGTGGTCGAGTCTGCAAAAAGATCATGGTTCTTAAACCGAAAAAGTCTCGGTTTCAAACCCTCTGGCAGATAAAGCTCAATCCATCCAAACATTAAAAATTAAGAACGAAGAAGAAGAAATTATATTTAAGTTGTTGTTTCTATCAAAATGATTACATAAGTGGTTGTGTTGCATTTCTGGTTGTCTTTTGTTTTTGTGTTGTGTATATATTTTGTGTTGTATTTTGTATTGTTATGTGTGATAAATTGTTTTGTGTCTCACATTATTTGTGTTTTTGTTTTGTGTTCTTCAAAGAGTACTATTTGAATCTATTTTGCACCGTATTGAAGAAATATTATATAGCTAATATATATATATATATATATATATATATATATATATATATATATATATATATATATATATATATATATATATATATATATATATATATATATATATATATATATATATAAATTAATATGGGTATTTTAGAAATCGGAAATAGCGTAAATTACTACTTCCGGTGAACGGAAATAACTTAAAATTTGACAGAAGGCAGAGAATTAGATCTCTTACTCATATATGAAATTTCATTTATCTATCTGAAATAGTTCTCAGGTTGGAAAAATTGAAAGTAGAAAAAGTTCCATTTCCGGTTATCGGAAGTCGCTGAAAAGTTGATACAGATCGACAAATTTGATTTAATACTTTTATATGAAATTTCATTAACCTAGCTGTAACGGTACTCAAGTTATCGTGTTTACACGCACACGGACGCGCACGCGCGCATACACCCACACGCACACACACACACACACACACAAACACACTCACACACAGAGACAGACATACGGACAAGATTGCAAAACTATGTTTTTCTGACTCAGGGAGATGTAAAACGATTTTTTTGCACGATTACAATACTTTCTCCATACTCCGAGAAAGAAACAAGTTAATAAAAAGTCTAGTGACAATTTAAGCGCAATTTCCTCGATTAATTTTATTTTTGACCGTACGAAAGGATATTTTTGAAAACTTTCTTCGGCAATATTGTTCTAAATTATGGCAGGAATCGATTGGTAAATGTTTCAAGTCGCTAAGTGGTCTGGTTGCCGAGATATGGGAAAAAAACTGCATTTTTTTGAGGTTTTTTGGCTTTTCCGGGAAATCCAGGAAGGAATTCCGGGAATTTTTTTGGCCCACAATCATCCTCGGAACTTGCTTAACATATTTGTTTTTGGAACTAGTCCTCGCTATTGCTTCGTTGAGGAGGAGATACGACTTAAAGCTGCGGACACACATCGGACGCACATCCATCCAGAACGAATGAATAATCGCAATTGTCCGTATGGAAATTGCGCTAAAAAGTAAAGAAAAAAAAAACAAGAATCTGTACCAAGGGAGAGAACCAAACAAATAAGGATTTGTTAAAAGGAAATTTTGCTCAGCGAACTAAGCTATAGAAATCATTAGTGAGTGACATTGTGTCATGACAATATATGCAGAGAATTTTAATAGACGAAAAATTGAAAGAATAATTAATTAGTGCTTAGATCTAGCCATATATATCGATTTGGACCATATATTTCTGGTGCCAGATGAATACTTCTTTTCTAAATATGAAAATTGAAGTTCTCCTCACAAAGAAATAATAATATATTTTTACTACAGAAACAACCAGATGGGTGTTATCGATACTCAATATATTGTTCACTACAAAAAATAAAACTGGTAATGGTACATTACATTAGGCCTTCTGTTACCATGTAAACACCAATGAATATACACTGACAATACAAATTCTTAATATGACTTTTCAAAAAGTATTTTAAGTATTGCAAACAGAACAGTAACAGTTACTACACTAATAAATCAAGTTAAGAATTTTGTAATTGCAATAGATGCATTATTCACTAGATCTACTAATCATTGGTATTTGAAATCGTCCATCTAAACTAAAATGGAATAATGGCAGCTAAAGAAGAAGTTGTGAGAATATCCTATGCAAATTTAGAGAAAATTGTTCTTTCATCAAATTCAGGTATTAAATTATTTCAGAACTCTTTTTCCATAGTTTTCCATTGAGTCTTGGAAAAAACATCAGCTTTGTCATTAGTTGTTATCAGACTTCTCAATATAATCGTGTAGAATTCTCTTCTTTCTTACGACTTGCAACTTCTCAGACTTCACGTCTCAATCGTTACGTTTTCTTTTTATATTTCTGAAAGTTGAGATCCTATCATCATAGAGATTGGAATGACTAAAAAATTGAAGCTGATTAAGTATCTGTTAAGTTTTGTCATTTAGGGCCTATTGATGTTCTTACTTAATAACCTGTGAAGTGACTACTCCGAAGAGAAGCCTCTTCTCAGTCTTCTGACTTCTGTAATCAGTAATCACTGTAATCAGTAGTATTCAGTAGGCCTAATCAGTCGTTTTAAAAAGTAAAAAGTTAAAGTAAAGTTCCCTTTCAAACCTGACGGTCTATAGGGCAAGTGAAGTATAGTTCACTTGTTTCTGTGACCTCGGCATATGAAGAGATAGTGTGGTCAGCACTATTCCCATCCAACTTTACTTTCCCTAACGTGAGTTAGGTACCCATCAGAGTTGCGTGGACTCAGAGACGGTCTATTGACTTGAACCCAGATTCAAACTCGAGACTTACAGGTAACAGCTGTGTAGGCTTAGAAATCCCCCAACTTAAAAAAACTGTAATCTATTGTTTTAGGTACGTAAAATCAGCCGAGACTAGTAGTCTCACTAAATTTTTCAGGGTTCCCGCGGCCTCCTGAAATTCCAGGATGTCCTGGAATTCTCCTGGAATTTGAAAAAAACCCAAAAGTCCTGGAATTCTCCTGGAAATTCAAAATTTCTGAAAATTTCTCCTGAAATTTTGAAAAATCTCCTGGAATTTTCGCGCGTAACAAATTTTTCGTGAATTTGCGTGCATTTTCGGTATTTTGTTTACGCCGCCGCTTAGAGTTTCCGTTTCCGTTTTTTTTAATTCTGCGCACATCGGATGTTGGTTTAAAACTAGATTTAGCCTTGGTCTATATAAGGGTCCGTCTGGCGGGATCTTCGATTATTCAAGTGTCAGCTCTTGAGTTTGATTCTTTGGATGTTCATTCATAGATCTATTTCATTTTTACTGCGTCACTGTGAGAAATTTCTGGATTTCAGTTGTGAACTATTTTGTTTTCATTTCAATTTAACATTTCATTATGCCGAAATATACCACTTCGTTCAAACCTGCATGGTTAGAGAACGATTTGTATAAATCATGGCTACAACAAACCTCAGCAACCAAGGCATATTGTCGGTTATGTGCCAAATCGATAGACGTTTGTAATATGGGAGAGGCAGCAATCAAATCGCATATGAAATCAAGCAAGCATGTACAGCTTGATAATAAGTCTTCTGGTTGCATGACTGTTGCCTCTCTGTTCAAGAAAGCTGTTGTGCCTACTGTAACCCCTTCACCATCGGCAGCCGCAGCATCCCAGCTTGAAGTTACAGCTGTAGCTGAAAAGTCATCATTACCCTGTCCTGGTCCATCAACTTCGAAGTTGCCACAGGCTCAAACCACAATGAAAACTCATGTCACCAGTGAGCAAACATTGTCTGCTGAGATTTTATGGGCCTTAAAAGCAGTATGTTCGCATTATTCATTTAACAGCTGTGCAGACATTTCTAGCCATTTTTATCGAATGTTTCCGGATAGTGAAATTGCTAAGATGCTTTCCTGTGGGCCGGATAAAATGGCATACATGGTGTCTTTTGGACTTGGGCCATATTTTCATGAGTTGCTGAAGGCCAAACTTAAAAGTTTAGATGATGGTTTCATCCTTTTGTTTGACGAGGCCCTCAATCGGGAGCTCAGCAAGAAACAGATGGACATACACGTTAGACATTGGGATGATGACAAGGTAAATAACTATTTTTAATTATTTTTTTTTATATCAATGTTATACATAACATTGCAATGCAATTTAAAAATATAGATCTAATTTTAAAAATTGCATAACAAAATAGTGTATTTAACATTTTAGGTCATTACAAGGTATTATGGGTCTGCCTTCCTGGGACATGCAACAGCTCAAGATATGTTTCAAAAAATAACAAGTCTTTTTGACTTTGACCAGAGCAAAGTTGTTCAAATCTCCATGGATGGACCCAATGTCAACTGGGCTTTACTGAAACTGCTCTTGGCTGAGTTAAAACATGTTTCTGCAAGAGGTTTTATCGACATTGGTAGTTGTGGTCTGCACACCATACACAATGCCTTTCGTTCTGGGCTTGTGGCATCTAAATGGGAGTTAAGTCACTTCTTCTCCTCTCTCTCATGGTTGTTTAAAGATACTCCGGCACGCCGTGAAGACTACACGAGACTCACTGGTAGCAGCCATTTCCCCCTGGATCATTGCCCACATCGCTGGGTGGAGAATGTTATGGTAGCAGAGAGGGCATTAAAAGTTTGGCCACACGTCAAGCAATTTATAAAATCCCTTTTGGCAGAAAAAAAAGCACCAAACACCAAGTCTTTTGAATTTTTGCAGAATTGTTTGAATGACCATTTTTTAACTGCAAGGATTGAGTGTCTTATTTCAATTGCCAAGACTTTGCAGCCATTCCTTAAAAAATTCCAAGGCGATGCCCCCATGCTGCCATTCATGGCACATGAGCTTTTTAACCTTTTGCGATCCCTGCTTCAGAGGTTTGTTGCACCAGAAGTTTTCAAGAAAGAATGCTCATCAGTTGCAACACTGCTGTGTTTAGACATGTCAACAACAAAAAATCTTTTACCACCGTCTGATGTTGACATTGGTTTCAAATCCAAAGCTGCAGTCAAAGAAATTAAAACTAAAGTGAGCCAAAGGGATATTTTCCAATTCCAGATGGAAAGCAGGGATTTTTTAAAAGCAGTTGTGACAAAGATTATAGACAAAACACCCATTAAGAACAAGATTGTTCAGAATTTGGATTGGCTGCAACCCAAATGTATTGTTAATGATTGTCAAGCTTGTGTCAAGCAGTTAGAAAATGTAATGTCCTGCTTGGTTTCAATTGGTAGGATCAACCCAGACCACTGCGACAATATTAAGATGCAGTTCCTGCAGTGGCAGTGCAGCATTAGTGCTTCCTATTCTAGCATATTTTCCTCCTTTTGCTGCAGCACCGATCGCCATGAAACCTTTTTTTCCCAATATATGGGGCACAACGAAGATTATTCTTTGCTCTGGTCATTAGCACGCACACTACTGATGCTGTCACATGGCCAGGCCACAGTGGAGCGAGGCTTCAGCGTGAATAAGGAAGTCATGCTGGTGAACATGCATGAAAAAACTGTGGTGGCCAAGAGACTGATTTGTGACCATGTTGCCAGTGTAGGGGGATTGTCAAATGTCAGCATCAGTAGTGGGCTGCTCATTGCAGCTGCAGGTGCCAGGACTAAATATCGTTTGTTTTTGGAAGAAAAGGCAGAGCTGGAGAAACAGAAGTCTAATAAACAAAAGAGGGATGACAGCCAACAGGAGCTGGATGGGTTGAAGACAAAAAAAGCCAGGTTGGAGAAAGACATGACTGAATCTGCTGATAAATTGGCTGAAAAGGCTGAAAATACAAACAGCCACAAGTTTCTTATTGAGTCTAACGCCATGCGTCGGGCTGCCAAAAGCAAGAATGAGCAACTGGCAGCTATTACTTTAGAAATACAATCTAAAGTGATAGAAATTGGCAGCTTGTAATGTGCAAACATTCAGTCTGTATATATGTAAATAACTCTATAAATAAATGTATATAAATCAGTGCATAAAAGCTCTCAAGTATTTCCTGTCTTAATTTGGTGAGTACGCTGAATATTTTTAGTTTGTAATAAATTATTATTATTTTATAAAAAAAAATTTACATAGTTTTATGCATTATTATATGTCCTGGAATTTTTTGATTCCTCCTGGAAAACTCCTGGAATTCTCCTGGAATTTGAAATTGACTTTGGTGTAGGAACCCTGATTTTTGTAATTATTTCACATTTTTAGGAGGATTTATGTTTTGAAAGTTACAAAAATGTTTCATTAATGTACCTGTTTTTAAACAATTGTATTAAAACTTTTAAGTAAAAAATATAGACTAGCGATGTTTTATCAGATGCAACGAAGCTCATTTACTTAATTAGCCATCTTGTTTACGTTTTTTGGGAAAATTTGGTTAAAGATTCAGGGCAAATACTCTAACTTACAGATGGCCACTGTTTATATAGCAAATCTTGCTGTTTAAAGTTAATTTCTGGCCTATATTGATATATTTAGCCATTGATTTTGGTTTATTATTCAGTTATCTAAAATATTTGTCACAAATATATCACAATATACTGATATTAAAGCCTTAACAATGAGGCAACTTTTTTGCACATTACTAGCCTTGGACTACTTTATACACCGCTTCTTCCCTTCCCCTCCCCTAGTCTGGCCAGCAGAAGATGCCAAATGCAATGACCTTAATAGCTGTGCAATGGGCTCAAATTAAATACTATTAATAGCCTTGCAATGGGCTCAAATTATCCTTTTATAGCTGCACAATGTGATCAAATTACCCTTTAAGCCTTATTCTTCTGACAAAACTATCTGTACAATGTGGTCGGGCAGTCTAGCTTTGAGTGGTCGTCAGAGGTTGAGGGTTCATAGTATAGTATATTATGTCTAGTAAAGAGTTCTAGTTTATAAGTATAAAATATTTTTTAAAACCTATTTTAATAGCCTATTTAAATTTACTATTTAAGTATTTATCATGTTAATTCCTGTCCCATCAAGACAACTCTTTGATTCAACTTTAGTGAGTTAAGTGATTAAGCTCTATAAATAAGTAAGCTGCTAAACAAAAAAAATCATAATTAATACTAAATATAACTACAAAAAATAGCTGTTAAGGCAGAAGTGGAAAAAAAAAATTATTTTAAAAATATATGCAAGTGGTAGGTCCTACTAATTAGGTCTACAGTAACTCAGCTTTACAAAAATATCTTTATTTGCGAGTTTCCATGTCAAAATTAACCGAAAAATTATTGGATGAATTTTGTAAGTGTAATTTCAAAACTATATAAATAATTAAATCATTCATGACTTTTACATTTCTATATCATTAAATTTTGTACATTGTTATAAATTAGTAACTTAAGCCCAAAAATGGAGCAACTAGGTTTTATATCAAGAGTTATAGAAATAGATGAATTAAGCCAAATGTTAACTTGCAGATTTAGAACAGATTTGAAAATGGTTTATTATTTAGTTTTTGTTAATCTTTTAAGAATTGTTTTGTCATTCCCAGGAACTCCTGAATCTAAAAGAAAAAATGACAGGAAGCAAAGCTATTACAATAAACAACAGAAGGCAAGACGACCTGAGCAGCAAATATACCGTCCAGGTCAGCTTCGTCAAAGTAAAGAACATAAAAATGGCGACAAAACTGGGGATAAAGATGAAGATTTAGTGTCACCATCTAATTTGGAGGAGGAATCCTGGGACAGTGTTGACTTAAAAGTGAATTCAACTGATGAAGATGTCAGCAAAGCCAGCAGAGAAAGCAGTGGTGATGTTAATGAAAGGGACATCAACCAACGTTTGGATGATCTCTATATCGAATCCCCTCCTAGGGAGACCCAAGCCAATAGTAAGCAAGAAACAGCTGATCTGATACCTGGTCAAGATTTGGATGAAGAATATGCCACTTCAGAAAAAAACTGGAGAGATAAGGGGTATGGAAAACGCAGGGGGAAAAGACCTGATATACAGATATATGTGCCTAGAGCAAGGCTTGGAGACAAAGAAAGAAAAAGTGAAGAAAGAGACGATGGCAGTGAAAGAAGTCCATCGTCTAAAAGTGAAGATGTCAAAGAAAAGGTGGATGAGAAGAAAAGCTCTGAAAATGCTGACGAGGTTGTTGTAGCAGATGCAGCAGAAAACCTGCGTAAAGTTCAAGTGAAAAACAAAGGTGGCGCCATGAAAGTGACTGTTGTGAATGAATCCATCACTACACAGACAGTCACTGACAGCTCACCTAACATTTCCCGGAAAGATTTAGGGACACACCCTGCAAGAAACAACCAAAACCAGAAATCTCAGAAACCCAAGGAACCCACAGCAGCTGATAAACAGACAAGAAACAAAGATATCGATTCGAAAAATAAAGATTTGGAGTCGAAAAATAAAAATCAGCCACGAGGGGGAGGAGAAAAGAATTTCCGACAGTTTGAAAACAGCAGGCGTGGTAAAGGAAGGCCAGACACAGCAGGGAGTGAAATCCAAGCAAGTCAAGACATAAGAAAACAGGTTCCAGATAAAATTGATAAACCTGTAAAATCTTATTCCAAAAATAGAAGATCAAACTCAAGTGATTCAAGGCTTAAAGATAATGATCAAATTGACCCTAAACGTGGCCAGTCGGAGAATTCTCAGTTTTCTAGTGAAACATTTCCTCGTGTTAAAGGTCAGCGAGGGAAAGGAACTAAAGGGAACGGAAGAGAAAACAGCAATAAGGAAGGATATGGAGCAGGGAAAAGTGTTAGGGAAGGTGAGAAGTTCTACTGGGGTATGAGAAGGCAGAGAACTGGCAGTATAAGCAGTGAGGCAAGTGTTGCGAGCAACCCTAGCAACGGATCCTTTTACAGTGGGAGCAGTGACTTCACAGAGGACGATGAGCCAGAGCACATTCTGAACTGGGGGGAGGAGGTAGAGAAGGCCCACCTGGAAGAGCTGGCTCGCATAGTGCATGACGGTGCTAGAAAGCTGACCAGTAGCTTAGACGCCTACCCCGGATTTGGACCTGCTGTAGGGACTCCGGAAGCTGCAAAGAAAACTGAATCAAGTTCCACACTCGATCGGCAGAAATCTGTGTCTGCGGATGAGATTTTCCGTGGAAAATTAAAAGAGGGGGGTAGAACAAGGCATAGGCGACATAGGCATAGAAAAAATTCTTCGAAACAAGGCAGTCGTGACTCATCTGTGCATAGCAGTATTCATGGAGAAGATGGCTTCAGTGAACGGGGTCACAGGCGTAGGCGTGGACGTCTGAATTCTCAGGGTTCACAGGGTAGTTATGAACATCATCACCAGTCTCAAAGGTCGCATCAGAAGTCTCATGACGACAGGCGTTATGGAGATAACGCAGGTGATGTAGGGAGGGGCAACAGGTCTGGTCTACAGGTTACCATTGGTGACAACAATAGACATGTTGAAATCAGCAGGGGAGGTAATGGCGCAGGCAGGCAGAGGCACAGGAGTGATGATAAGTGGGATCCACATCACATCAAAGACTACGACATGGAGGAAGGAGAGGAGGATTGGGGTAGGAGCTACAATTACGCTGAGGATGGGGAGTACAAGAAAGAGGAGAGGCACAACCCACATAGGAGAGAGAAAGAGGCCCCGCCCAGGTTTAGAAAAGAAAGTGGGAAGGGGAAACGTGGAGGTTCAAGGGAAGAAAACAACCAGCACCCACATGATGAACATAGATCTGATGAGCACGATGGAATGATCAAGAGTCAAGAATTCGAAAGAAGGGCCTACCCTGGGGATCAGAGAGCAATTCATCCAGCTCATGACGCCAGCGGTACTCGTAATAAAGGTCAAGGTCGGAACAGACAAGGCAAAGGATGGAGGAGAGATGATAAAGAGGATGCAGTCAGTTATCGGCGGCCAATCGAAAGGGCCGGGTCATTGAACCATGATGATCTGTCCCTGTCCCAGAGAGCAAAAGGTGGAGGTTTGCTTAGACTTCCTAGTCAACAACAAGAACCTCCCCGTCCCCATAGCAACCCGAGTCCAGCCATTCACGCAGATCATGCCCATCATTTCTACACTGACAGTCACCACAACAGTGGGAGCGCAGCACAAGGCTCAAATACCCGCGGCCCACCTCAAGGCAAACGTCACCTGTTTGATCCTAAAAATCCAACCAAACCCATCATCATACCCGACGCAACCCCTCCCCTGAGATCAGACGATGGTGAAAAGAAACTCTCCCCCAGCCCTGGATCTGGTTTAACGTCATCCTCACCAGACAGCCCCCAGACCCACCAGTACCCAGCTATGTTCTACCCTCCTGACTTCCATCCCATGTACAGGTTCAGGCCACCTATGCCGCCATTCACAACCCCATTTATGGCTGGGTTTCCTGGAACCATGCCTCCACATATGTTCTTCAGGTATCCCAGAATGCCACAACCTGATTTGTCATTTTACAATAGGTATTTTTTTTTAATAACAATTTAATAAATCATTCTTAAACGTTCTGTTTGATTGTAATAGTATTTTTTATTTTAAAAAGTATGCCTTCAGTAAAACAGATATTAGCCGTTTTATTAGTTTTTATATTGTTTACCTATTATTTTATATTCTATCTGTCTTCATAGCTCCGACATTGACCCAGCTGCTTCACGCTCACAGTATCGCATGATGGCGGAACAAATTTTAAGAGACTCCCTTCCATTTGACAGCCAGTTAGGAAATATTTTGTCTAGAAGGCCCAACTCAGAGGACAGTTTTAGAATGGTTAATCAAATAAGGTAAGTGGAACACCACACATTGAAGGTGTTTCTGTGTTTGTGCTGATATTGATTGACTTAAGCACATCTCTCTGTCAGAGGAAATTTTTTAGCTAGGGTAGCCAAATTAAATAATTATGCAATTGTAAGTCTGAGTAATGCAGACTCAGGCGCTCATTGGCCCATCTCAAACCAGATCTAATATTTGATACAACTGGCAATAGCCTTGACCTTTACTTGTTTCCAGGGCTGAACTTCAAAACCGGTTAGAGCAAGTGATCATCTCTGATGTGGAAGTTGCTAACAAGCACAATGTGGAACAGCTGTTGTGGAAATCTGTTTACTACCAGGTCATTGAAGCATACCGTAAAAGAATTGGAGAGGAGAGCCAAGATGTATCATCTAAACAAAGGTTGATGGATGTCCTGGATGAGGTAAAAAAAATAATGGCGTAATTACTTTACAAGCATCTAGACTATGTTGGCATCACATAAACATGTTTACTTATTATTATTTTATTTTATTTTCTTCCATTAAAATTTGAAATTGTACTTTTATTTCATTTAAATGCAAAGTTGTACTTTTTTAGCTTATACTTATATTTTGTATTACTTTATATGTGTATTTTTTTAAATTACGTGAGCTAAAATTGCTGAAATTTTTTTAAAATTAGGGAGCTCGGTTCTTTGAAAATTTATTGAAAAAGCTGCAATCTACCTATGAATTTGATCTCGAAGCATTCTCTGATGGCAATCGTCCAATGCCTGAAGTGGTGGGTAGGAATGTAAAACTTGCCCTCTTGAGTGCACAGAGAGTTATGATGTTTCTAGGAGACATTGCCAGATACAAGGAACAAGCATCAGACACCACCAACTATGGCAAAGCTAGGCAGTAAGTCTAGTTGTTCCCATCTTCCATTTGTAATAATTACTCAAAAATGACTATGTGGTTATAAGATGTATTGACTATGTCAAATATTTCAGATATGCTTGTTTAATAAATCATACTGTTCATTACAAAATTATCTGTATGTATGTTTTATTTTTTTTCAGTTGGTATCTGAAAGCACAAAGAATTCACCCACGTAATGGGCGACCATACAATCAGCTAGCTATCTTAGCGGTGTACACGGTACAGTCATTCACATTTTTATTTCCATACATTTATCCAGTTATATTTTTTTTTTCAATTGAATTTTAAAATTATGTTACAAAACATTATCAATAATTAGACAAACTAATAATGGATAAAAAAAAAGTAATGACATATGGATGATTGTTTAAAATGTTTTACACACTTGATAGCGAAGGAAATTGGATGCTGTGTACTACTACATGAGGAGCCTAGCAGCCAGCAACCCTATACTTACAGCCAGAGAGTCCCTCATGTCCTTGTTTGATGAGGTCAGAAGAAAGGTGAGTTGCATATTTCCCCCCCCCCCTAATTTTAATTGGAAATAATCAATTTAAATGGCTTAAAAGCAAATCAACTTTTTGAAATTTTTGATAAAATAAGTTAATCTCATATGTTATATATATAACATCAGGTTGAATAATTTTTCAAACCAAATATTGAATAGTATTTATAGTATTTATATTTATTTATATACATTATATATACATATACACATATATATATATATGTGTATATATATATATATATATATATATATATATATATATATACATATACACATATATATATATGTGTGTATATATATATATATATATATATATATATATATATATATATATATATATATATATATATATATATAATGCACATTTGTTATGCATCTGTGGGTCTTAAGGTTGATGCTGTAGAGAAGAAAAGGTTTGAAGAACGGAAAAACAGAATGGCCTTGAGACGCAAGCATCACGGTCGGGGTCCAAGAGTGGAGATCTGGGTTTTACCAGATGGGACAAGTACGCAAGACAGAGTGGATGAGGCAGAGTATGAGGATGACCTCAGCTCTCTGTCTGCTATTGAGGTGAGGGGTAGAAAAATAATAAGTAAAATAGATTATTAAAATTCACATAGCCTTCCTATATGCTTGTGTATACCATCATACTTATTCAATGGCACTTAAGAACAGCCTTCTAAAATTTGAATTCTGCTCATACATGTGCAGTAAGCTAAATATTTTAATGTTTATCCTAAGCTTGTCACAGTTTTGCTATAAAGTTCAACAACTTTTCGCTTGCAGCTAAATAAAAGATTTGTGCTGACCTATCTCAATGTTCATGGAAAACTTTTTACTAAAATAAAGTAAGTGTTCTTTTATAAGTAGTATTTATGTCAGTATCCACTACAAATTGTTTTTTGATTGAAGTTGAGAGCCATTTGTACAGTTATATTTTGTTCTTTTCATTGTACAATTTGTATTCACTTGAAGACCTTCAATAAACTAATGGTCTGGTATTATGTAAAACTATTGTAACTTTTGTCAGTTAAGGACCAGTTTAGTTAAACAAAATTAATCACTAGTTTAATAGATTGGGCCTCCTTTTTTATATGAGTGAAGATAATGTTTTTTTAAAAAAATGCCTTAACTCAGAATCTCCTTTAATTTTTAATGAGTGAAGATTTAATTTTTTTTTTTAAGAACGCCTGAACTCAGAACTGTACACAAAAACTCATATTTTCTTATCATGTCCACAGCTTTGAAGTGTTTGCAGAAAGTTCAAGCTTGATGCTCCAAGAGTTCCAGACCCTGATCCAGCACTCCCCTTGTGTCTTCAGCAGCACCAGGTTCCTCCAGCTCATGGTCATCAACATGTTCTCAGTGGACAACACTGCCCTTAAAGGTCACTTTCCTCTTTATAACACAAATCTTGTACTCTTGACAGAGTAGCTTAGCGGTATAGCGATAGACTGTTAACTTGAAAGTTGGAGTTCTGTTTCAAGTCAGTAGAACATCCCTTAGTCCACTCAGCACTGATGGGTACCTAGAGAAAATAAAGGGGTACCTAACTCACGTTAGGGAAAGTATAGGAAGCTGACCTCACTATTCCTTCATATGTCGAAGTCACAGAAACCGGTGATCTCTACTTCGCTTGCCCCATGTCCCAAATTTGAAAAGTAAACTTTACCATAGTCCATCATTACAAAGTAGCCTACCTGGTTCATTAGCTTCATTTAACCTGAATGTGGTTGCACTGAGTTGTCTAAGCTTGGTTGCCCTGAGTTATCTAACCTTAACACAAGAGAGTAAACACTGACCTTATAATGTCTATCAATTCCTCCTACTAGTTAAATATTCATATCCTTAGGGTAAAAAATTCTAAATATATAATCTACATTCAATATTCATTAATTTTAATTTAAATATATATATATATATATATATATATATATATATATATATATATATATATATATATATATAATTACTTAATGCCATTGCTTTAATTTTTAAAATTAAATTTTTTCACTCTTTAAATGTGTAATGCAATACATCAGCACACCAAAAGTGACCTAGAGTTGTACTATTTATAGATGAGTCCCTAGAAGAGAACTGCCGGTCAGTGTTACAAGAACATGCGGTGGAGATAGCCCTGGAGATGTTTGGTCTGCTGGTCAAGAGAAGTTGTGAACTGCTGGAGGCGCAGGTTGAAGCTCAGGAGAAACACAAGAGCAGTCTAGCTAAAGAGGATCACCGTAAAAGTAAGAGATTTGATATGGGGCAATAGTGGGACAACAGGTCTTTTACAATAGTGAGACAATAGGTCTATTACAATAGTGGGCAAATAGGTATTTTACAATAGTGGGACAATAGGTCTTTTACAATAGTGGGACAATAGGTCTATTATAATAGTGGGACAATAGGTCTATTATAATACTGGGACAATAGGTCTATTATAATACTGGGACAATAGGTTTATTACAATAGTGGAACAATAGCTCTATTACAATAGTGGGACGATAGGTCTATTACAATACTGGGACAATAGGTTTATCACTAAGATCTTTTACACTATTGGGACAAAGGCACTTTTAAATATGTCTCTTACAATAGTGGGACAACAGGTCAAGTCCCTTACATTGATATATATCTTTCTATTTATTCTGAATGTATTATTATTTCTAGTGAATGTTTTAATGTGTACAACTGGTTTCTGTATGTTGAGGTAACTCTTATATTTTGTACCCCAGGTGATGCCACAAATGAAGATCCTCTACCATCAAATGTGAGCAGGGCTGAAAGTTGTCTTTCCTTGGGTGAGGACCTCCATCTGATGCTACCTGCCCTCAAGACTTGGGTAGACTGGATGATGTGCCATCCTTATTTATGGAACCCCCAGCCCTTGAACAGGCCACCTGATCTGGGGTTAGTGTTACTAACATTTACTAATTGTTTTTGTTGGTTTATAGAATGTAGACACAGTTTTAAGAATGTCTGTAGGGGTTCTTTATTTAAAAAGTTAGCAAAATTTATTTAAATCTTACATCATATAGCATACTTAAAAAAAGAATCTACAGCATTTTATTTAGGATCAATAATTTCATAAAGTAATAGTAATATTATTGTGTGAAATTTACTAGTATTTGTTTTTAAATTTTATTTAGTCCACAAATTGATGTATGGAAAAATCTGGCGACATTCTGTGATCTCTTGAATGAAGTTGAAACCAAGCAGGGTTGTTTGATTAGAGAGCCTCAGGAAGGTAGGGCTAAAGCATTTTCAGTCATTATCATTTAAAAAAATAATTAAATTAGACCTTGGGTGCACTTGACATGATTTCAGAAATTAATATATTAGTGTCACAGAGACTTGTTTCTTTTTAGATAGTTATATTATGCTATTATGTAGTATTTTAATTTTGTGTGACTACAGCTTTGCTAATCATATCAATGTATATTAATATAAATTATAAGGCGTGCACAAGTAGGAAATATCTTGAGATAAAGTGTAATCAACTAGTCAGTTTATAATTCTGTTTGTTTGTTACACTGTTTACTGCATAGTTTGTTTACTGTTCAGGTTTTGAGCCAGTTATCTTGCACGAGGACATGATGTTGGCTGGCTTTGTTCCCATGTTGAGTGCACCACAGGAAATTTTCTACGTGGATTCTAAAGTCGACAAAGCCCAGGCAGAGGACTGGTTGAGGATTGAAAAACTGCGGCTCTTTGGAGAGTACTTGTGTGGAGTTGAGCCCCCCATGTTGGCGTTTAATGTGGAGAGTGGAAAATACTATTCTGTGGCTCCGTCTCCAACCCGATCTGAAGAAAAACTTGTGGGTGAGGACAAATCTGGATTGGACTCAGCAGATGATGTAAGAATCTCATTGGTTCACTTGACTGTTTCATTTTGTTACTAAAGGGTGGGATTAGTGTATTTTAGCTCATTTGTTTTCCTCCCCCTCCTTTCATTAAGTTCCAATTGCCCTTCCTTCCTCCCACCATGATTCTAATGATAATTAACGTCTTAAAATGTTTTATCAAATTACTTAAACCTAAATTGCTTAATTTAAAAATGTATAATCTATATCCTGTGACAAACAAAATCTTTTTTTTTAAAGGTTAAGAACCATGTTTATACTATTTGCTATAACAAATTTTGACTGTTTTTTTTTCTTTGTGACTTGCTAGTCTGATGATGTTATCATTGAGCACGGGGACTCTGATGTTGAAATTAGCAAAGACACTAAGGATGACATTGAGATGTTGAAAGCTAAGAAAGCAGAGCTGAACAGGCAGAGGGAAGAGATGGAGAAAAATAAAGAAAATATGGAGGTCAGTTCTATTAATATATAAAATGAAATTGTAACATTTACCTTCATTATTCTATACTATTTCATACAGCCTGAAAAAATTATACATCCTATATTTATTTTTTGTTCAAAAAGGCAAAAGTATATTTCAAATATCTGTTGATATTGACAATCAATTTGAGATTTTCTTAGAAGTGTAGCTGGTTGAAATTAGTTAACATACTTTTTGACAACAAAATATCTTTGATGGGAGAATTGATTTCCCCTGGCAACATGGCCATAATCATTTAATTGCTCTTTTTTTCATACCTTAGCATGGTTATTTGAGAGAAAAGAACTTAAGAGTTTTTTTGTGTTAATTTTCTATAATTTTTAACCTTCACTCTCATCATGCAAGTATTATGTAAAAACATTTTGTTTCGTCTGTTCTCATCATAAAATATATATTTTTTATTCAGGCCATCTTAGACAGTCACAGACACACCAAGATAGAACTGGAGATCTGTCCTATATTCCTCATCCCTGACACCAACTGCTTCATTGACCACTTCTCTACCCTCAAGAAGATTCTACTTACAAAAAAATACACATTGGTTGTGCCCCTTGTTGGTAATATAATTTTTACAATTTTATTTACCAGAAAATATAACTTGAAAAGCAAACAGTAAGAAATTTTTTTTAAAAACATTAAATTGAAACTACGTCTTCATGTTTGTTATTATGAAAAGTATATGTACACTATATCTACACTAATTGTTTCTTTACAACTAATGTGTAACATTATTTCAGTAATAAATGAACTGGATGGCTTGGCCAAAGGGGCCAGGGACAAGCAGTACGACAGCCCTGATCACGCCAGGATGGTCAAGACACAGGCTGTAGCTGCTGTTGAGTTTTTAGAAGCCGAGTTTGAGGTGAAAAATCCTAATCTGAGGGCACAAACAGCCAAGGGATCAATTTTGGAAACAATATCATTTCGTAGTGAGGAATCTGATGGCACGGTTTGTAATTTTATTGATTTCTTTGTCACTTTAGTTTATTCTGTTAACTCAGCTTATTATTGAGAAATTTGTTGTTTTTTGTTTTGTTCTTAAATTTATTTATTTAATTTTTGTTGAGTTCGTTAATTTTTATCTTTTTTTTAACCTAGTTATCCAATAGAAATTTTTAATTGTGAAGCCTCTCAAAATGTCAGTGTAACATTGTTTCATCATGAATGTCTTTGTCCTGAAACTTCTTAAATAAAGTTCACCTACAATATTTCCGTGATTAAGCTGAGCATGAACATCTTGTTTAAAAAAAATGTCTTTCTGCTGTTGCAGGGTATCAATGATGACATCATACTCAACTGTTGCCTGCACTACTGTAAAGATATGGCCAGAGAGTTCATGCCCAAAGACAAAGGTAAAAAAACATGGTCTTGATCATTGCTCTGTTATACAAAGCTGATACCAGAGATGGAAATGTTAAATTAGCGCATGATATCAGTTGACTTTTTTCTCTTAGAAATTGTAAATATTCCTCTTTAGATCTAATGATCTGTTGGGCAGATGAAAAAGAGGTTCATGTTTCCTGACCTCAGCCGGGATAGCATGGTCAGCACTAAGCCTAAATGACTTTACTTTAACCCGGATTTGAACTCGAGACTTTTGTGTTAGCAGTCTAGCTCTCTACTGCTAGGCCACACCATCCCATCTTAGAAATAAGATTCAAAAGAATGAATATTAGATCCTTTAGAAGCATGCACCTATAGAATATTTAAAAAAACACAGTGTGGTAATTTAATTTAGCATTTAAAATCACATCAAACTTACCTCTCTATTAAATACTAAACATTTCTGTAATACATGTATGTTTATAACACTGGTAGGATAACTATCCACACTTGTTGTCTTTGTTAACATTGAAAATAGCATAGCACTTTGTTCTAATAGCTTATAATGCTTAGATTTGTACGCTAACAATTGAAATGAATTCTGCTTGGATGTTGCAGATCATCCGGTACGCCTGTACAGGGAAGTCGTGCTGCTGACTGACGACAGAAACCTGCGTCTGAAGGCACACACCTGTAACATACCTGTCAAAGACGTGCCCAACTTCAAGCGCTGGAGCAAGATAACATGATGATCTTCAACACTGACCGGGTCCAGTCTCGTCCACGCCTGATTTCTGGAGAACGTCCTCTCCCCCCCGAGTTGAGCTGGTGGTTGAGGCGACTCGCCACCACCCAGACCGATCCTTGCATGCTAGCCTTTAGCTATGCCTTACAGCTGAAAAGTTTTCTTCTCTTGTGCTATTAAAAAAAAAATGTTTAAAAACTGTAATTGATTGTCAAGATAGCAGCCAGCTTGTTGCATAGCTTAATCCCATAAAAGGAGTGAGATATCCTCAGCAATCTCTGAATGTCGTGTTTCAAGTAGTGTTGTAGATTTAATGCTGAAGTGCTGTAAAAATAAGTTGACGACGTATATCTTTGACAAACTGGTGAGAATGATTTGACTAGAGTCACAGACTAAGTCTATCATATTTCTTACACCAGAAGACAGTTTACAACTGTAACAGACAAAAAACGCTGCATGTACGCCACATGAAAGCCTTTTAGGCTCCCTATGTGTTGGCAGTCGGCACCACCTTCAGTGTCATAACAAAACATTTGGAGGGTCAAAGATAGAAAAAATGTTGACTAATGTGTTAAATAAAGAAATGTTTTGGACATTATTTCTGAAGTTGAGCAGCAGACAGTTGCTTAAGGGCATGAAACTTTCTGATGTGGTACAGAAGTGTAGGACTAAAGGACATTGTTTTCTTACTTGGAATTGGATTGTAGGACTATATAGGACATTGTTTTCTGATGTGGCACTGAAGTGTAGGACTAAAGGACATTGTATTCTTATATGGAATTGGATTGTAGGACTATATAGGACATTGTTTTCTGATATGGAGTTGGATTGTACTGTACATAGGACCTTGTTTTCTTTTGTGGTACAGATGTGCAGGATAAAGGACATTGGTTTCTGATATGGAGTTGGATTGTATGACTATATAGGACCTTGTTTCTGACAATGTGGTTTCTGGTAAGGCAAGTGTAAGAATACATTGTTTTCTGTAAATGTGCTGGAATGTAGAACTATATAGGACATTGTTTACTAATGTGGTACAGGAGTGTAGAACTATATAGGACATTTGTTTTCTGAACTTGAGTGTAGGACTTTATGAGAATTTGTTTTAATTACAACAGTGTGTTGTCATCCTCAGCATTCATTTGCAACTCTCATACCTCTCAGCCATGGACATTTATTAACTCAGATGTTTTTTCACAGTTCCGTGCTAAAATAGTTTGCAAGGTGTTGTCATGTTCTATTCAATACTGTGGCACTTTATTTTAGAATTTTTTCATGTAACGCAAAATCACTATTTTTTAAATGCAATCTCTTTTCCTATGCTTACACTTCCATTACATTTAATTGATATTAATTAAGTGTGCTTTCAAAAAATACATAATTACACTAAAGTATAATTAAGTCACATCACAAAATTTTAAGTGACCATGTTTGAAAGAAATTGTTTAAATAAATAGTTTAATTAAAAACGTTCCCGTGATGTCATTAAATTAAATTTCAACCAAAAGTTAAAAAAAAAAAAATAATAATAATAAGTTTGGAATTTAGTTATGCCAAATTTTTATTTAAATATAAAAAGCTAAATCCACCAATTTTGTTTTAACTGCATTTAATAGATCCACAGCCTCCTTTTGAACATGGTTCAAACTATAACATCTGAAAACCTTTTTTTTCTATATTTCTTTTTTGATTTTTCAGAAGTGTAAAAATTATGAATAAATTACTTCCAATGCTTTTAAATAGATTTTTAACTATTTGGATGGTCAAAAAAATTTGAAGTCCATACATTTATTTTAATTTGTGTGATATTCTGTTTGAGAAATATAAGTTACAGAACTCATGTTAACTAATTAATACCCCCATGCTTTGAACTGTAATGTATTGTTCTGTTTTAGTTTACTTACAGAAAGTGTATCGTTATGATTTTTAATTAATTGTTTGGGTATTTTAATTTTTTACTAATAAAATTTTATTGTCTAACATTGAAAAAATAATGTAATTATTACATAATTTGAGAGGTAATTTTTTTTCCAATTCTTAATTTAATTATAATTTTTTAATTAATACTTTTTAAAAATTAATTTTTAAAATGTGGGATTGGCTTAATAAATCAAGAAAGGTGAAATTGTTGAAGCATTTTTAACTCATTAATTCAGAGCAGTTGATTCAAATCTTCCATTTATTTGTTAGCTTCGCAAGTTTTATTTTTAAAATCCTACACTATCTGGTGGAGAAAAAAAATTAAGTTATTTGCGCGCATGGGTATATAATGAATATTTAAGTTACATATTGTGTTTGTGAAAACATTGTTTTTATTTTACTCTTTCTTCAAGTAATTTTTTTCCTGTAGTTTTTGCAGATTTTCTGGTTGTATTCCTTTCAAACTGTACAGATAATAATAAAGTAGATTAGAAAGAGAAAATAAAGGGACTACCGTTGATAGATAATACTTGATATAGATTTACTATCAAGGTAAATCAAATTTTAAAAACTATAAAGGTTGTGATAGATATGGTTTATTCATTTCTGCAAATTGCTGTGAGGAGTTTTTTCAACAAAATTTGTGTCCCTTTAAATTTTGTTTTAAATTTATAAATATATATTTTAGATTAGAGAGATCAATTTTTCAGACCATCGGAATACATTGTACTTGCCTTGTAACATTTTTGCTAATATATTTATCAAAATCTATGTATGCTGTTATAACTTGGTTTAAAAAAAAATATTTTAAGTAAATAGTTTACAATAACATTCTCTTTCAAGGTCAGAAATGTACTTATAGATTCGGGTTTTTCAATGCCAATTTCTCGCTCAAAACAATTATTCTCTCCAAAAAAAAGCACACAAAAAAAACGGACAAGCTCAATACACAACAGAAAATTAGTAGATGTAAACACTTTAAAAAATAGTTAAAAGGCAACATACAGCTGAGAAAAATTTTGGTATTTTTAGCTAACATATAAATTTGTTGATCTAGTCTTTGTTTTTTCAACATTAGAAAGTTATTTAATAGTTTCAGTATTAGTAGTGCTATTGTTTGCTGTTAACACTTTAAATGAGTTCATCAAATGGTTTTGTAAAATTTCCTTTAAATTAAAAGCGGTTTGAGTGTTTGTAGGGTGTTGTCATTTCTTTGTTCCGATGGGCTAGGACTAAAGTGAGATTTCATTAGTCAATGAACGACTTTTTTTTACTTTTATACATAGCTGCTGCTTAAATTTCCTGCAATGGCATTTTAGCTTCAGTGTGGTGTTTTTTTGTAACAAATTTAATAAATCCAGTTTTTGTAGAAGCAACCTTTATTCAGCAAGGTTTGTATTTTATGCTTACCTCTTAATTGAATAATTATTTTTCTTTATCTCTTCCTTAAATATGTTACCTCCACTTGGCCTCTTAATTAGTTTACTATTTTCTTTGTTAATTAACTTATTTTTCTTTTAGTTTAGCTGTTTTATTAATTTTGTTTTCTTCTTTTACCTAGAAAATCACAAAATTCTCTAGTTTAGTTTATATTTGTCTCCCCATTTTTTAATGGTTTATCTGTTCTTATCCTGCACCCAATTAAATTATTTTTTGTTCTAGTTTATAATTGTCTCACGTGCAGCCGCTGGTCTGGTTTTAATTTTTATTTGATTGATGGCGTTGTGTTGACTGACTGATTCAAGTGACTTGATTTGCAATGTAATGAAATACATTTTTACAAATAGATTAAATAAAATGGTTGGCGATGAGTGTCATGTTTAATCTATTTTTTTCAAGTCTTTTTGGCTCTTAGTTTTAATTAATAGTTCAGTTTCAAAGCATGTTTAGGGTATGTGGTTAGAATCACTGGACTAATTAGGCCTATAATAAATAGACAGCACTTGTGAATTCAAAAGTTATGTACGACCACAAGTACATAACATGTTTTGATCTGAAAAATTACTTCCACAGTTATGGGATATTAGTATTCAAAATAAAGCTTCGTCATATTGTTAAAACAATATTATAAATATATAATTTTTTACTGGTATTAGCAATGTGAAAATCATCCCTTTGGGAATATAGCCCTGTGTTTTAAAAAAGTGGACGCGTATTCTTATTTGTTGTGCTTTAATGCAACGGGATAAACATGGTTCCCTGTTAAAAGAAAGTAAAATACATCTGTGATATTAAGTTGTAATAGAAAATGACATAATTTTGCCATTGAAATTATTGATATTGTTTCAGTAAAAAGGGACATAATTTTGCCATTGAAATGATTGATATTGTTTCAGTAAAAGGGGAGATAATTTTGTCATTGAAATCAGTGAGCAGGTGGTAAAAGAGATTATGATTTTTTAAACACACACACTGTTAATATTTCCTTCAGTAACCTAACAAAAAATAAACATGCAGCGATTTTAGAGCTAGTTAAATAATTTTATTCCCGTGATGTGCTTTTAAAAACAAAAGAGACAGATAGCTGCTATTGTAGAAATTGGCATACGATAGTTCTACCTGGCAACATGGGTTTGAAAAGCAAACAGTCAGATCAAGAAGTTGGCCAGGGTCTTTAAGTTCTTGCAATTTTACCCAACCTTTATAAGGATTGTTAGACAAAAATTTGGTTGTCGGATGCTGAGTCGTGGGGCGTGTACAATTTACAATATCTAGATTTTTTTTGTTGTTGTTGATGGGTTGGTTGGTCTAGTTCAGGGGTTCCCAACCTTTTTTTACTCTATAGCACATTCTAAAATATCGGTAGTGAGGCGGGCACCACCTATTTTAAATCGACAAACTCCTTCCAGAGAAGTAGCGACCCTTCCCGGCGTCCGAGGACAAAACTTTCGATTTGCACCCCCCCCCCCCCTCAAACTTTCAATTTTTATCCCCCTTCAACCTTTCAATAATGTTTATGAAAAAAAATCTGTCTCTGTCGAATAGTCAGAGGTGGGCACATACGAATCGTTCGGCGGGCGCCATGGCGCCCGCGGGCACAGGGTTGGGAACCCCTGGTCTAGTTGGTAATAATCGCTAAAGGGTCTTTTATATTTTTTATACGACGCGGGGGTCGATCCAGGAAGCAGAGTTTCTTCCGGACCCCTCTCGGGAAAATTTAGTCTGCCCCCCCCCCCTCCACCACCACGGAGAAAAAAGTGTAAAAGAAACATTGCCAGGAAGGCATGGCGACATAGCTTGTTGGAGGAGGCCGAAAAGATAGGGAGGAGTTTGGAACAGCTGAAATGAGTGGCAGGAGGAAGAGTGGGGTAGAAAGTTTTGACAGAGGCCTTATAGTTATTCTCCGCAAGGTACGAAAAGGAAAAATGATGACACTCCAAGGTCATAAACATGACGTCACATTGAGGAGACTTTTGAGAATGATGTGCTGTGAAGGGGGCACAATAAAAATTGACGTCATAGAACCCGCCCCCCCCCCTTTTTTTTTTTTTTGAAAATCGGCCAAGCATCTCAGTGCAACGCCAAGAATGGATGTCTCCAGTGTTTCAGTGGTTTTTTTTCTCCGGGGGGGGGGGGGGGGGGGGGTGGGGGGGGGAGAGGCACTTGAAACTTTGGGGGGGGGGGGGTGTCAAGACACGGATAAAAGTAGATATTTTCTCTATAAATTCTATTTCATTTGGATTGGGGGTGGTAGACGTGCATTGGAAAAAAAACACTGGATGTCTTAATACCAAGGGGATAGGCCCGTATTTTGAAACTACCTTTAAGTAAACATCAGTTGCTTATTAGAATAGGCATACGACGATACAAACTTAGGCCTAGCTAGCTATGAGTTTAAGAGGGCGGTGTTTCCTTAAAAAAATACCCCTGTGTAAAAAATACCACCATCCCACATGCATGCTCATGGTTGAATTGAATGGAAGTTCTCTTACAATGTCCACAAGCGGATATGCTAGTCGTCGTTTTGTTTGGTTTGAATCAAAGTTCGCAGCATAACCCGAAATGCGATATTGTTTTTCCGCGGTGTAAAGTAAATATACTCGAGTAATCAATCGTTGATACAAGTGACACGGTAAAGTACCAACTCATTCATCTGCTTCAGTGTGGGTTGGTTGGGTGCGATCGGGGGTGGGCAGGTTGGAGATGGAGGTATCAACTTTTGGCCGTCGTTGAGGATATAGGCCTATGATATAATATATAATATGGTGACCCACTTCATTCTGCCTTTATACGGTCCTTCTTGATTGGTTTTGTGTCGTGTGTGTTAAAACTATTATATCCATATATAGTCGTATATAGACCTACATGTGTTTGTAAACAAGCATTTATATGTATATGTATATATATATATATATATATATATATATATATATATATATATATATATATATATATATATATATATATATAAACCCATTTATTATATCTTCACATAATAACTTTCAGTGCAGATATGAAAAAGTGATTATAATATAGGCATATTTCTTTTAAAATTACAATTTAACAAATCAGTTAATCATAATCACGTAGAAATAATACTTTAGAATAAGCACATTTTAAAATGAGAATATTCTAAAAAATTTCGATATGTTAAATTTTAAAAAAAAAGATCACGTGTTTCCGCTGGGGCTTGAACCCAGGACCTTCCGCGTGTTAGGCGGATGTGATAACCGCTACACTACGGAAACAGTTGGACACATGTTCAAATATATAATCTAATCTATTCTACATATAGATCAGCTGCTGTTTAGCCTCGATCTTGTCAACACCTAGCTTTCTTGATAGACTAATCCAGGGCTTTTTTTTTTAAACGCTAGATCTAGCATGTAGAATAGATTCTATATTTTACATTGAACTGTAGCTCGGGGTATTAAAAATAAAGAAAATAAAATTATTTAAAAGTTATTAAAATGATAAAACACCTTTTTAAGTAAAAAAAAAAAAAAAAGGTCAGTAATATGGGAGAGAAAAGGGTAAGGGAGGGGGGGGGGGGGGTTTAGAAGGAACAAGCTCTCTAAACGTAAAGCAGGTGATAGTGGAAAGGGAGATCACTATCTAGTAAATAGATGGGAGTGCTAAGCCGCTATAATCGTCCATATTGCACCGAAGGTCAAAGGTGAATTAATAATGACGTGTTCAGGTCAATCAATGTCTTTGTGTATTTATGAGCAACTTCTAATTAAAAGTCTGAAACGATAGTACAAAAGTAATATTTAAAAAAAATTAATGTAAACAAAAGCTGTTATAGCTGGGTTAATTTTGTAATCTGTCAAAACATATCCACATTGATATCTAAGTAGGCAGTTTATGCCACCTACACAGACATAGCTATAAGGCAAAAAATATGCATCCAGTTGTAGTCTATTTTTAAACCCTGTCTGAATTTACATGGATATTATTCGTTTGTTTCTACATGTAGACCAGAAACATGCGTCAAATATTAAGCCAACATTGATAGTCAGCAGTGTTTCTTTCAGATATTTTTCTCCGAGGGGGGGGGGGGCATTTAAATTTTGAGGGGTGGGGGGAGAAGGGGTTGGGGATGGCGGTTGGCTGACTCTGATTCAAGTAAGCCTATATATTTTATGTGTAAGTTCTACTTTTTTCACCATTATGGCAGGTGCACAAGGGCAGGAGACAGGTGTACTAGGACAGCAGACAGGTGTACTAGGACAGCAGACAGGTGTACTAGGACAGCAGACAGGTGTACTAGGACAGCAGACAGGTGTATTAGGTCAGCAGACAGGTGTACTAGGACAGCAGACAGGTGTACTAGGACAGTAGACAGGTGTACTAAGACAGCAGACAGGTGTACTAGGACAGCAGACAGGTGTACTAGGACAGCAGACAGGTGTACTAGGACAGCAGACAGGTGTATTAGGACAGCAGACAGGTGTATTAGGACAGCAGACAGGTGTACTAGGACAGCAGACAGGTGTACTAGGACAGCAGACAGGTGTACTAAGACAGCAGACAGGTGTACTAGGACAGCAGACAGGTGTACTAGGACAGTAGACAGGTGTACTAAGACAGCAGACAGGTGTACTAGGACAGCAGACAGGTGTACTAGGACAGCAGACAGGTGTACTAGGACAGCAGACAGGTGTATTAGGACAGCAGACAGGTGTATTAGGACAGCAGACAGGTGTACTAGGACAGCAGACAGGTGTACTAGGACAGCAGACAGGTGTACTAGGACAGCAGACACCATTACGACAGGTGTACTAAGACAGCAGACAGGTGTACTAGGACAGCAGACAGGTGTATTAGGACAGTAGACAGATGTATTAGGACAGCAGACAGATGTATTAGGACAGCAGACAGGTGTACTAGGACAGCAGACAGGTGTATTAGGACAGCAGACAGGTGTATTAGGACAGTAGACAGATGTATTAGGACAGCAGACAGGTGTACTAGGACAGCAGACAGGTGTATTAGGACAGCAGACATGTGTATTAGGACAGCAGACAGGTGTATTAGGACAGCAGACAGGTGTACTAAGACAGCAGACAGGTGTACTAGGACAGCAGACAGGTGTACTAAGACAGCAGACAGGTGTACTAAGACAGCAGACAGGTGTACTAAGACAGCAGACAGGTGTACTAAGACAGCAGACAGGTGTACTAAGACAGCAGACAGGTGTACTAGGACAGCAGACAGGTGTAATAAGACAGCAGACAGGTGTACTAGGACAGCAGACAGGTGTACTAGGACAGCAGACAGGTGTACTAGGACAGCAGACAGGTGTATTAGGACAGCAGACAGGTGTATTAGGACAGCAGAAAGGTGTACTAGGACAGCAGACAGGTGTACTAGGACAGCAGACAGGTGTACTAGGACAGCAGACAGGTGTACTAGGACAGCAGACAGTTGTACTAGGACAGTAGACAGATGTATTAGGACAGCAGACAGTTGTACTAGGACAGTAGACAGATGTATTAGGACAGCAGACAGGTGTATTAGGACAGCAGACAGGTGTACTAGGACAGCAGACACCATTACGACAGGTGTACTAAGACAGCAGACAGGTGTACTAGGACAGCAGACAGGTGTATTAGGACAGCAGACAGGTGTATTAGGACAGTAGATAGATGTATTAGGACAGCAGACAGGTGTACTAGGACAGCAGACAGGTGTATTAGGACAGCAGACAGGTGTATTAGGACAGTAGACAGATGTATTAGGACAGCAGACAGGTGTACTAGGACAGCAGACAGGTGTATTAGGACAGCAGACATGTGTATTAGGGAAGCAGGCAGGTGTATTAGGACAGCAGACAGGTGTACTAAGACAGCAGACAGGTGTACTAGGACAGCAGACAGGTGTACTAGGACAGCAGACAGGTGTACTAAGACAGCAGACAGGTGTACTAAGACAGCAGACAGGTGTACTAAGACAGCAGACAGGTTTACTAGGACAGCAGACAGGTGTACTAGGACAGCAGACAGGTGTACTAGGACAGCAGACAGGTGTACTAGGACAGCAGACAGGTGTACTAGGACAGCAGACAGGTGTACTAGAACAGCAGACAGGTGTACTAGGACAGCAGACAGGTGTACTAGGACATCAGACATGTGTATTAGGACAGTAGACAGGTGTACTAGGACAGTAGACAGGTGTACTAGGACAGCAGACAGGTGTATTAGGACAGCAGACAGGTGTACTAGGACAGCAGACAGGTGTACTAGGACAGCAGACAGGTGTACTAGGATACTAGGACAGCAGACAGGTGTATTAGGACAGCAGACAGGTGTACTAGGACAGCAGACAGGTGTACTAGGACAGCAGACAGGTGTACTAGGACAGCAGACAGGTGTACTAGGATACTAGGACAGCAGACAGGTGTACTAAATTAGTAGAGAGGTGTACTAGGATACTAGGACAGCAGACAGGTGTATTAGGACAGCAGAAAGGTGTACTAGGATACTAGGACAGCAGACAGGTGTACTAGGACAGCAGACAGGTGTACTAGGACAGCAGATAGGTGTACTAGGATACTAGGACAGCAGACAGGTGTACTAGGATAGTAGAGAGGTGTACTAGGATAGTAGACAGGTGTACTAGGACAGCAGACAGGTGTACTAGGACAGCAATCAGGTGTACTAGGACAGCAGACAGGTGTACTAAGACAGCAGACAGCTGTACTAGGTCAGCAGAAAGGTGTATTAGGACAGCAGACAGGTGTACTAGGATACTAGGACAGCAGACAGGTGTACTAGGATAGTAGAGAGGTGTACTAGGATACTAGGACAGCAGACAGGTGTATTAGGACAGCAGACAGGTGTATTAGGACAGCAGACAGGTGTACTAGGACAGCAGAAAGGTGTACTAGGATACTAGGACAGCAGACAGGTGTACTAGGACAGCAGACAGGTGTACTAGGATACTAGGACAGCAGACAGGTGTACTAGGATAGTAGAGAGGTGTACTAGGATAGTAGACAGGTGTACTAGGACAGCAGACAGGTGTACTAGGACAGCAATCAGGTGTACTAGGACAGCAGACAAGTGTACTAAGGCAGCAGACAGGTGTACTAGGACAGCAGACAGGTGTACTAGGACAGCAGACAGGTGTACTAAGACAGCAGACAGGTGTACCAAGACAGCAGACAGGTGTACTAAGACAGCAGACACCAAAGCGACACTCCAAACTATTAGCACACCAATTTCACTCCTGTAATTCTTGGATGAAAAATGCTCTAAAATTTTCTTGTAAAACCACTTTTCCTGCTCTAAACAAGCGGGAATGACTGTTTTTGCCCTATTATTACATTTTTCCATTAAAAAATATCTTTTGACACAGTTCAAGTCGAATGAATCCGGTACACTAAAAGAATACAAATATGTTGAACACAGACGTCAAGAAAGGGCCCAATGAACCTCACATCCGTTTTCTGGCTGGACTTCCGTGGAGTTCCCCCTGGTTCATCCCACTAGCAAAATATCCTCTTAACCCCCCCCTCCCCCCTCCCCCCCCACCTCTTACAATTTTTGGCCGTGTGTTTTAAAAAAATGGTTTTCGAACTTTGAAATCTATTTTAAAAACTAATAACTTTAAATTGATCCGAGTATTTTGAGTTGTTACGCTTCGATCTAATTTATCCCAATATAAAATGTTTTAAAATATCAATAATCGGACCGAAACCATCTATTGTCCCCATTATTGATAATTATAAAGTTGCCTCCGAACTAAAAATGTCTCTATTATTTTGCTTGAACGGAGGATTATTTCATAGGCATAGCGAACCTCCCCGGCGCCCGGGGACAAACTTTCGAATTGCATCCCCCTCAAACTTTCGAATTGCTACCCCCCTCAAACTTTCAATTTGTTTTTCCAACCCATATTGGCGCCCGGGGACATATTCCCCCCCCCCCCCCCGCCCCCAAACCCTCGCTACACCTCTGAATTATTTTAAAATTTATTTATTTAAAAAGTAGTTTGAATAAAATCATTAATCTTGAAGCATCGAAGACTTATTCCCATGACAATGTAATATTTAATAGGCCTAATAAATTGTACGCGGTGCATGATGGGGCGGAGACTGTGCAGTCAGCAATGTTGGACTAGTGGTCTGAACCTTCAATATTAGACACATTATCAGAGGCGTAGCGAGGGCGGGGCGGGGGGGGGGGGGGGGGGTGTGGACCGCACCGTGTCACACCCGACCTAGCGACGCCACTGCACATTAAGAACAAAGAAGAAGTATGGCTGATAAACGAAGCTGCGTTAATTAACAATTTCTAAAGTAAATTATGATGTTTTGTTAACTTTTTTTTGAGAGATCGTTCGCATTAATATACAACTTAAAATAGGATTCTAGTTTCTATGACCACATGTGGTTTGACAGACGATCAAACCCCGGCGTGGGGAAACCACAAGAGGCTTAGCGATTTTAAGAAAGCAACAAGGGGTGAGATTTTTAATTCGTCGGTCTTTTCGTCTATCGGCATTTGCCCGTGTCGGCCTTTTGTCAGGTTGGTTGAAATCCCTTTAATATTGAGACAAGCGACGTCAAACTGAAGTGGGTACAAAGTCATCGCTGGCATTTAAAATTTAAAATCTTCGCGTACTTAAAAAAATGTCGACACTTAAAGGACGACGTAAACAAACAATTTGTTTTGTTATAGATAAATTTCTTTTTAAACAAGTGCTTGACTCATTTCCGGGGATAAATTTCCACTTGGTGTAATTAATCATAAACACTGTGGCTAGAACGGTCCCCACATTAATTAAAACAAATCGCGTGAGTACACCGCGAATGTTATTTAGGCGTCATGTTTTTTAATGCGAAAATGTTATGTTGTTCATACACCGATGTATGTGACTCATTCATGACAGATTTGAACGAGAAAATCAAATTCATGGAATTGACCTTTGGCATTTTTTGTCTGTGGTTTTCTGCATTGCTTTCAGATCTCCTCGCTCGACTGCTAACTGGAAGTCTCGAGTTCGGATCTCGGTCCGGAGTCGGGACAGCAGGACGTCCCTGAGTCCACTCAGCTTTTATGGTTACCTAACTCACTAAGCATAGTGCTCACCACGTCACACTGTGACTTCATATGTCGAGGTCAATAAAACAGGCCAACTCTACTTCACCTGCCACATGGACCGTAATGTTCGAAAGGATACTCCCGGTGGTTTTTTTTTCCATTGATTTGAACTGCGAGGGAGTGAGGGGGGGGGGGGGGGGGTTACTATAGAATCGCTGGCTGATTTTATTGAACACACGTTTTCGTTAGTAGAGCCTCTTACTATCATAATCCTAACGACGTCCCATAACCTTGTCCAGATCTTAATATAATTCTAATTCTGGTCCCCCAACTGTTATATTAAAATACAAGCAGAAAAAACAATGTGGGTACTGTACAGTTTGCATTACAGACGTTTTTTTATGATGCATATTGGCCATATTATTATTGACCATATTCACTATATTGGATTAAGTCTTTCCACTTACCTTATGTTTTGTTTTTAAATTATTTAGTTCGACAATTAGTACATCAGTGCTTTAATTAATGTTGATGAATAATTCGATGGATAATTCTTTAAAATTGCATGCTTCAATTTAGGGGGGTGGTGTTAAAAAGCACAAAAGTTTCCACCCATACTTAGACCTTAAAGCTCGTATAAAATTTGCAATATAATATAGATCTAGATCTAGCTGGTTATAACTTAGAAAGGACGTATAGAGGTCAGTGAATTCAGAAATTCGCTGTAAGTTGGCGACTTTCGAAATGGGACGCGCGCCATGTTAGAGAGATTAGTGTCAACAGAAGCCCGAACACAATTTCTCAGAAAAGTACAATGCAGTGGCGTAGCGAGGTCGGGTGTCACCCGGTGCGGCACTTAATGGTGCTGCACTTAATGGTGTCACCCCCCCAGAGGCGTAGCGACTCTTCTAGGGGACAAACTTTCAATTTTCGATTTGCACCCCCCCCCCCCCTCAAAATTTCGATTTACACCCCCCCCCCCTCAAATTTTTCTTTATATGTTTTTTTATTGTTTGCCTTGGTGTCACCCCCCTAAATGATGTCAACCGGTGCGATCCGCACCCCCCCCCCCCCCCCCGCTACGCCTCTGGTACAATGTACACTTTTTAAAAAAAAAATCTACAGCTAGAAATATATACACACTTTAAATCATAAAAAGGTTCTTTTTTTTTCATCTGAGACATAATTTTAAAAATACGCCGATAATCTAACGGCTTTCCAACCCATATCATTAAGCCTAATATCAAATCGTTGAAAGTTATTTCTTTATTTTCTTTCCCAAAAGAGTTGACCGTTGGAGTTTATACCAAGAGGAGTAGGAGTTATGGTAATAAAAATACTACCACATTTTAGGTAAATAAAATTATTGAATGAAACCGGAGAGGCCGACGCCAAATTTTTTAATTTTTTTTAAGGGAGGCGCCCAGATATTTGGATTTTTCAAGAAAGACTCATGTCAAAAACTTTTTTTAAACGGCTGCTTTAGGTGGAAAGTGTCACCTTGATAGAGAAACGAAAACACTGGTATATCCGCTTGTTTAAAGCGAAACAGTAGTTTTACTCAAAAGTTGTGTCCCATTACCCTTGCTTGTTTAAAGTGAAACAGTAGTTTTACTCAAAAGTTGTGTCCCATTACCCTTGCTTGTTTAAAGCGAAACAGTAGTTTTACTCTAAAGTTGTGTGAAGTTGTGTCCCGTTTCCCATACTTGTTTAGAGTGAAACAGTAGTTTTACTCGAAAGTTGTGTTCCCATTTCAATTACCAGGTGACACAAACGAGAGTAGTACGACAGCAGTAGCACATGTACAAATGTTGTCAGCTGTCCTATTGCACCTGTCGTTATGGTGTCTCATGACGTAATGCTTTAAGTGCACTGTGCAAGTCCTGGAATGCTTGAGACCTATGCGCTGGATGCAGTGCACTGTGCACTGTCAGCAGGTGACCTAGTGCACGAAAAACACAATGTCTGTCAATATTCTATAGAGGTTGAACGCTACAGTGCATGCACACGTACATACAACGCATTTGTATACAGTTGTGTCTATATATGTTTTTATATACAGTGGTGTCTATATATGTGTTTGTATAAAGAGGTATCTAAATACGTGTTTGTATACAGAAGTGTCTATATTTTTTTTTTTTTTTACAGAAGTGTCGATGTATACATTTGTATACAGAAGTGTTTATATATGTGTTTGAATATAGAGGTATCTAAATACGTGTTTGTATACAGAGGTGTCTATATTTGTGTTTTATACAGAACTGTCTATGTATATAGAGGTGTCTATAGATGTTTTTGTGTACAGATGTGTCTATACATATGTTTGTATAGAAAAGCACGCACCTAGAGGTGTCACATAATAGTAGAAGGCTCCTCCCTTTATAACTGACTTTTTTATTTTTCTAATTCCAACGAAACAGCTGAGACGCTGGAGGTGACTTGAACGGACTCAATGTTGTCTGCGGGTAGAAAAAGCTTCAAAGAGTGGTCAAGGAGTTTAGCAAAAATCTCCCTGGATTAGTATCTACGTGGAATTATGGGACCGTGCTAGATCATGCTAGTATCCCGTAATTGATGTTATATAAACGTAGTTAGAGAATAATGTATGACTATACGAATCTAGGAAACGATGTTAGAAAACCAATATTGTAAACGTTTGGGTTAATGAAAATTCATGTTCATGGTACCTAAAAAAAGAGATGAGACGGTAAAAGTAATAAAAAAGTGTTTCCGCTGGGGCTTGAACCCAGGACCTTCCGCGTGTTAGGCGGATGTGATGACCACTACACTACGGAAACTGTTGAAAGATTATAAGCTAATAGTTATAATTTTATTAAAACTAATTATTTTTATGGTTTTCTTTGAGCACTGGAAAATGTTGCGACCAGTTTCTTCCAGGCATCTCTTCAGGGCGGTGTGGGTAGGGGGGGGGGGTGTCAGCCCACGATGAACATCTACCGCCCCCCCCCCAACCAAATAGTATTTATATAGACAATATATACTTTTACCAGTGTCGTTGTTGTCCCCTCCCCCCACTTCCCCCTGGAGAAAAAAAGTCTGAAAGAAACACTGGTCGTCTTAGGGGTGGGGTCCTTACTTCACGAGACAATGTATGACGTAAGGGGGGAGCCTAAAGGCGAGGCAACTTTAATCTTTCATAACGTGATGTCGTTTTAAACACCCCCCCCCCCCCCAAAAAAAAACACACACACACAAATACATACATACATAAATTTAACATACACAAATATTAGTTATTACATTGATATCTTAGTCTTTGACACAGCGCTAACCCTAACCATAATCTGATGTCACACAGTTAACTAACAGCGCTAACCGTAACATTCATCTGCCACCACACAATCAACTACCCCCCACACACACAAGCAAAAACCAACACACACCTCTTAAAGTTACATGGTACTCCAACTACATCTGCTTGTTTCACAGCCGCCATCTTGGCAACTAAGACACACAGCAGTGTTTGTGTTGTTGTTTTCTTTAAACCTCAGGTCTAACCTGTTGGTATTGTTCTCTTGTGTGGTGGATCGAATCCAGGCATGTATGTTCATTAAGTTAATAGATGCTTAACACTCCGAGTTAACTTTCAGCTGATTAACGACCGGGTTAGTGTCTAAGAGGACTTATAGGACCGTGCTAAATCACGTTGAAAAGTATCCAGTAATTGTTGTTATGTAAACCTACTAAGAGAATGATGTTTGACTGTACGAATCTAGGATACGATGTTAGAAAGAAAATTGTGAATGTTTGGGTTAATGAAAATTCATGTTCATAATATGGTAAAAAAAAAACTTGTTTCCGCTGGGGCTTGAACCCAGGACCTTCCGCGTGTGATGACCACTACACTACGGAAACCGTTGATACACTTGAAGCTATATGTATGGTTTTCTTTGAGAATAGACTCAGGAAATGTGTCGTGGGGAAAATGTTGCGACCAGAGTTTCTCTCAGGCATCTCTTCAGGGCAAAAATCTCACTGACGACCGGTATTGTTGTAAATTAATTTTATCTGGTAGGTCTAATTGTTATTACGATATACGTAAGCAACATCTTCAGCTGGCTAAAAGTTAACCCCCCCCCCCCACCATTAGACAATTTATAAAGTACGATCGCAATATTTGAAATACCTGTAAAGTTATTAGTTATTTATAGCCTCTAAAAATCGTCAAGGGTCATTGAAATATTGTTCTTTTTAAAACACTTTTCCTAGGTAAAACGGGTCTATAAACAAAAGGCAGTCATCTTGATGGAAACAGTTTGTCTATGAAGGTGAGTAAACAGACAGTTTTTGGGCTCTGTAAAATGGAGTCCGCTAGCCAGGGTTGTATTAACCATTAGCATGTGTGAGAGGGGGGAGGGGACGCATCAGAAAATGCCATAAGCGGGTTTATTTTGGTATATAATATCAAGATAAGTAAAAAGTATAATCAGAAGAACAGCGAAACAAGACATAGATCTACTGGATAGTGTATCTTTATTAAATAGAGAAGTAGAAATATTGAGCCGAGAGAATGTCTCGTTACCTTTTTCATTTATTTATTTATTGTTTATTGGGGGTTTTTTTTGGGAGGGGAGGGATATTTTTTTAAGGGGCACTAACATTCTGAAGTGCCAATTATAGTACCAATAAACACGGCCCAGAGGAGTAGCGACCTTTTCCAGTGTCCGGGGCGAACCATTAATTTTTAGCCTCCCCCCCCCCTCCCAATTCATATTTGCTTCTTACCACTCTCTGTCCCTGAGTTGTTTTTTTTTTTTTTTTGTTGCCATGCAATCGATGTAGACAAATGTTTAGTCAGTCTGTAAAGCCAAGAAACAATCTATTTTCTTAATTTTGACTGCGAATTATACAGTATTGCAACTCGGAAAGAACTTTTTATATAAAAAAAAGTTACTTCCTCTTTCTACACCCCCCCCCCCATAATTCCAGGGTCGGCGTACAATTCGGCCGCGCCATCCGTCCTCAAATAGCTACTTATCTAACCCGATCAGCCTAAATCTTTATCCGTCACTGTCTAACCCCAGCAGCCTATTCCTTAATCCGCCCCTGCATTCGATGTGTTTTCGTGCCCTACAGGGATAGCAGGAATAGATACAACGAAAGATAGGACTCCGACTCCACGGTCTACCCCCCTCCCCTCTCTCCACCAAAGAGGTATTGTATGACCGGACTCCGCCAAATCTATTGATGTAACCCCCTCCCGTGACAGATATTCTACCCCCCCCCCCACTTTGACATTCTAAAACCCCCACCTCTGAAATTCTAACCCCCCCCCCCCCAACACTGGCATTCTAAAAACCCCACCCCCACCTCTGAAATTCTACCCCCCCCCCTCCCCACCTCTTCTGTTGTACTGATTGTCATCTCCCAACTACCGGGTTTTATCTCCATATAAAAATGTTGAACAAAAAGACTGGAACAAAGGATATCAAATTATTAACGTCATGTTATAAAACAGGGGTCTCCAAACTCTTCAGTCCGAGGGCCGCATTAACTATCAAATTTCAGTTCGGGGGCCAGTTTCCTCCAGGCATGTCTTTGATTTTTCTGGGCAAAGTTCCTCAGCCATCACCAACAAACGATTTTTCCTTGGACAAAAAGATCTCAGCGGGCCGGATACGAGGACTTCGCGGGTCGCATACGGCCCGCGAGCCGTAGTTTGGAGACCCCTGTTATAAACGTTAAGAGGGACAGAAGGCTTGATTAGAATAAAAGGGGGGGGGGGTGGCTACCATTAGAAGATACACACTGTGTGATACACACAGCAGTTGTTTAATTTTGGAGTTTTTCTCTCATAGATGAGTTGCTGTCCCCAGCTATCTAGCCTCACCTGCCCAGGGGTTCGAACTCGGGACATTTCAGTCTAGTAACCACAAGCGTTACCGACCCGACACCGCCGATACTGTACGTTTTATGATGTGCTACAAAATTCCAAAATTTTGGAGCGCCCCCCCCCCCCACCCCCGCACCCTTGCTCTATTCCCCATTCTAGATCCGCCTATGGTGTGTCAGAAAAGGTTTACAACGGCCGAAGTTATAGGCCTTAGGCAAGCCTTTGTTGTCAAGATTAACCATTCGTTGTCAAAATCTGCAATTTAAAAACATTTCTTTTTAACAGGTTTCAGTTTTTAAATGTGCGCACCAGTGCGCTGAGCTGAGAACAAAAAAAAATACCCACATAATAAAATGTTAAGTCACAATAGGGTACACAGAGGGATGGGTCTCTAGACCTATTGACACACCTCTCCTGTCTTTAAAACCTGCTCGGTGAGACGTATGTGTTTTTCTTATCAAGTATATCTACACGAACAGCCTTCCTCCCACGTATTCATTTATTTTATACACCCCCCCCCCTTCTATCAGTTTCGATCTGACGAGAGGTTTTAAAAAAAAAAATAACCGTCTCACCTCGCCTTAAGAGAGTCCCTCCCATTTCCTAGAATAGGACGTAGGTCGTACAGGTTAAGGTGACATCCGTGTCTAGCACTGACCTGGTAATGTCTGGGTGGTAGTCAGGTGTTCTAGGCTCACACCTGAGGTCACTGTGACATGTAAGGGGCAGGAGGTGAGCAACACACACACCTGTGCATACCTCCTACACAAACACACATATATACACACAAATACATACCTATACACACATATGTACACACAAATACACACATATGTACACACAAATACATGCATATACACACATACATACACATAAATACACACATACATATACATACATACATACCTGCAAACACACAGATACATACACATATATACATACAAATATATACATACACACAAATAGACTTACGGCCTCCAAGCACAGAAATATACATACACATACATATACACATACATACATACACATACAAACACACACAACCATATACACACATATATACACAACTATATACATACACACCAACACACACACATACCATTTTCTTGCATGACCTCTCGCCACATGTCACTGTGACACTGTCACGTGATAATACAACTCTCAAATGAACCAGATTTTTTTTTAAATTAATAATACAAGTGAACCAGTCAGTTGGTGACTCATAATGATAACACAAGGGTTTTTACTAAAAAAAATTCGTAACCGGTCTACTTCAAAACTTCGATTCAGTCACATCGTTGATTTAAAAAAAAAAAAACAGCTATTTAATTATTATTTTTTAGTTACTACATCTATTGGTCGGCTAATTTTGGAGTATTCTTACAGCTTGTATCTACGGTAACGATGTTTCAACATGAGCCTCAAGCATACAACTAACGCGATAAACAGAAAGCTAGTGCTAACTTTAACCCAAAACAGCCATAAGGCCGTTAGTTGCTAAACTTGATCAGAAATGCAAATACATGGGTTCGGCTAATCGCAAAGGGTCGGGTCAGGTGAAAATAACAACAGGTAATCTCGCAAACAGCCGACAAAAGCACAATCCCAGTATCATGATGTGTAAATAATATCCCAGTATGTAAACAGTAGAATCCCGGTATCTTAATGTGTTTACACTATAGTATGTAAGCAACAGCACAATCCCAGTATCGTGAAGTGCTTATATCCCAGTATGTAAACAACATCATAATCTCACCATAATTATGTGTTTTTATCCCAGTATGTAAACAACAGTAGAATCCCAGTATCACGATGTGTTTACAACCCAATATCAATGTTCATAAACAATGGACCTAGGTTCTCGTGGGGTTGGGGGAGGGGGGTGGGACAGAACCGCGAATTTCTTGGAAAAGGGGGCTGCATAGTTCTAACTAAACATGTTTTATGCTACACTTATTAAGGTTATTAAGCCGTACTCCTAAATATATGTTAAATAACCTGGAACTATCCTTAAAGTTTTTGATTTCGGTTACCGCCTACATTTCTCTTTTCCGTTTAAAGCCTACACGGATGTTGTCAAAAATTTGAAGACGGATTCGGACACGATTACGACGAGGTACTGACTATCCCCAAGTTTTTATACTGCTACTGAAACAAAAGATAGCCATCGCGCAAGACAGGAATGTAGACAACACAGCCTTTAAGCCCGCCCACAAATTAACATAACATTCTGTGTTGAGCGAGCCCGGCACTTGATTGCGCATCTCAAACAGGTGCGCGCAGGCAGAGAGAGAAAAAAACAATACGATTTAATGAACGCGTTCAGTACTGCTGCTAGCTCACGCAGTAACTCTGCAGTTCGTGTGTGATTTTTCTACGTTTTTAAGTTATCGTTCTTTGAACTGTTATGCGTGATGTAATTTAACCGTTTCAGAGATAATGAAAGCCGCTAAAGTGTGTCGTCTGCGAGAGCTGTTCTTGCTTGAGTGGCGACGCGACTACCCTGACGATACACCACCTGTGTTGGACTGTGTTGCGGAGCTGAGCAGAGGGGTTGACGAATGGCCCGCCGCAGGCGATGTGTATGTGACGACGGCTGTGCGTGAAAGTCTAGCAGGTTTACAAGATAAGATTGTTCAGTTACGCGAAGAGCTGCGCAGAGCAGAATTTGAGAAACGGTTTCTAGGCAGTGTGTTGACAGTTCTTGAATCGGAATGTGATTCGAGCTTGGCTGAGCGAGATAGCGGAGATCTAGACCAAAACACGACCAAGCTAGAAGATAAAAAGTGTGATCGATGCGGTCGTGTTGTGAACGAATTTTCTGCTGGATTAGAGAGTAACTGTTTGTGTGTGTTGACATATTTGGATAAACCTAGTGAGTTAACTTCAGTTGCAGATTTATCTGCGTCTTCTTTAAATAACACGGACACTTTAGGTAAGTGCATAAGTGAGATAAACTCTCCGAAATTCTTATCAAGAATTTCTGTTTCCGAAAGACGTTCGTTTTCTGAGAGAAAAGATCGCGATTTAGCAGCGCAGAATAGGATATCGGCTAGTATAGATAATGTCAACGTCGGTGAAGAAAGTTCTCCTGTTGATAAACAAAGCGATTTTTGCTTTCGGGGTAAATTAATCAACAGGTCAACTTCAGAGCCGGACGAAATGTTAAAAGGCAAAAAGGCAGCTACGCACCGGTCAGGGGAGGATGACCTGGGGACAAGGGTCAATAGGACAAAGGACAATTTCATGGCGGTGACGAACAAAAACATACACCCCGGTGACGTACCCCGACACAACGAGGCGCTGACCCACAGTCCCGTCCTACAGAGGAACTACCACTTCTTGAAGATGACGGAGGGGTTCGGACTCGTCCTGGAGGATGACCCCGGAAACAAAAATAGCAAAGGGCCGGCCAGTGAAAATCCGCTCCGTCACGCGACCTTGATGAGTAACGTCAACTGCGACAAACCGGACCGGGCTAAAAATAGCATGACGGATGGTTCAGCGGGCCCGCAGACGTCATTCAGTCGTGAAAACGTTTCCGTCATCGAAGTGACCAGACGGAGTTGGAACCTGGACACGGGCAGTTCGTCACCTGACCCCCAACCAAAGCGGAAGTCCGACCCTCAGAAAGCGCCCGTGCCCTCACCCAAACCAAACAGACCGATGAGCTCAGTTATTATTGTCGATACTCAACGCGTTGACCATCAAGGCACAGATCATTGTGTTAATAAAGATCTTCAGGACAAAGATCATTGTGTCAATAAAGATCTTCAAGACAAAGATCATCGTGTCGATACAGTTCTTCAGGATAAAGATCCTCGTGTTGAAAAAGATCTCGACAGAGATCACTTTTCAAAAGTCAGCATAAAAAAGTCGCCCGTTCCCCCGCCTGTTGCCAAAAAGCCACCCCGCCCCGGCAGCGGTAGAAGTCTCCCCCCGACCCCCACAGACCCAGGACCAACCCCAGCACGACATTTCCAATCGTTCGCCGTTCAGATCGACAGCCCGCATTGTTCAGGTGGCAGTGACGTCAGTGCCGCACCGCCACCGCCGAACTGTCCCGTTGATAACACCAGAACACCAGACGACACACAACAGACGGAGAGTTTAGTTCACGGGAAAACTTTACTTCAAGCGTCGGCCTCGCTTCCTCACGACGCGAAGAAAAATCTGGAGCGGTCAAAGAAATGTAATTCGGATTTCTACAACACTTCGCCCATCACGGATGTTAACTCTCGACAGGGGGTTGATGCAAACATAGCGTCCCCATCAGCGTTACGTCACGCTCAAGGAATAAACAAAAACAACTCGAACACCGACGACACACCAAGAGGTCCCTCAGAAATGAGGTCATTCAGTCCAATTCCAAACAAAAAAGGTAACACAACAACGGCTTTCATCGGAAAACTTGCCGAAAACGTCAGACCCAGCCTCGTTTTGGGGAACGCGCACCAAAACAACACAGAAAAACCACAGTATGAGTCACCGGCGGCGGAGTGGAAGCCCGCGAAAACTCCGCCCATGCCCCCGCCCCGAGGACAGAGTCAAAACAGTGTCAATGTTGTTGTCGATCGCGCGGAAATCGCCGAGCACGAGTACCAGCGTCTAGACAGCAACGCTAGCACGGAAACGTTAACAGAATTCACGCGCAAGCAAAGCTTCACGTCCGATTTCGACATCAAACAAGCCGTCTACACGCTGGACAACATTCTCACCTCTGCTGAAATGGAATCTGCAGACGATCCAAAACTCCGGACTAAAAAATTGGACTACGAGAACTGGACCATCAACCGGGCCGTGACCAGCTCTTTGACCCACGTTTTCGACTCAATCAGCGACGACGACGAGCTCGATGTGTCACCATCGTCTCCCTCGGTGACCAGCCCTAGCGAAAAACGCAGGGGTTCCCCAACTGGCAGCAAGGACTCGGGTCTGTGTGATGACATCGGCGTGTTCGAAACCACCCACGGGGAGACGAGCTATGAACATGACTTCTCGGGTGGGAGGTTCCGTGACCTGGCTTCCATTCGCCAGCTGGTGGCCAATGACGATGGGGAGGATGTGGACTATAACGACAAGTTCAAGGACCAGGATTGTACTGATGCCCCATGTAAGTAAACTTTCTTGCTAAACACTTAATATAACACAAGTAGGTAGTTTTCGCTCTGGGTCTAAGTCCAACACTCGCTACAGGTAGAATCGAAGCTAAGTTTTTGCTAGTATCCCTACACTGGCCATGACCCTAACTTTGACTAAACCCAAGTCCTGGTATTTAAACTAACATTGACACCTAAGTATCACCTACTAACCCTGACATTATACCTAATCCTGATTTAATCCCTGACTTAAATATTAACCCGGTAGGCCCCTTGATACTGATTCTAACCTGATCGCTGACCCTAAACATGACCTTAAACATCATCCTAACCAAGCGGGAACCACTCGGTGTATGGCTGGTGTTACGATTAAGGTGGTAATTATAATAGACACCAATAGGACTAGTTTAACCCTACCCATAATCCCGACCCTGACAACACAACCTTCAATAATCCAGAAGATTGTATAATCTGTTCAGTGTACCTCTATGATCTGTTTTATTATTAGTTAGTTCATGGGTCTACGGTTATAAATTAATGTGACGTTATCTAGCGATAGTTTGTGGTGGATCAGTGACTAAAACTGGTATTGATTTACGTCACTGCAAATCAGTTTTAAAATAGAAAATATTGCACGTTTATAAAATTGACATCAGCACCCCCCTCCCGCTCCCTCCACCGCCCGCCTACTGCATCCGGCCCTGAAGTAGCCTTCACGGTCAGTGCGGCGCCGTAGACGAGGTAAAGGCGGCTCCATGTGACGTACAAGGGAGGCTGGTGATCTTTAAGGCGGCTCATGCGTGGTACGTTTATCTTACATGAGTTGCTGGGGTACTTTTCCATAAGACGTTCATCAATAGAAACTAGACCGGGTATTGTGAAAACGACACATTAATTCTTTAAGTATCTTTGTAGACGATACTAACTTTACGAACCGGGAGTGGGGGGGGGGGGGGGGGGAAGAAGAAAAGTTAGCGTAGTAGAAGAAACAAAACCTTTTAATTCTGAATTGTCCTGTTGGTGTTTCTATAACAATATACACCAGCGATATATCTTTCCCTGCGAATGTTGCTATTGTGTGTATTATAACTGACAAACACACACATAACTGTATAATAGCTTCCAACATAACACACATACACACCACGTCTTTGGGACAGCTACCAATATAACTGTCCCTCCCCTCTCCCCCCCCCCCTCCCCCATTGTCTTTGGGACAGCTAGGCCTATCAATGTAACGGTCACACACACCGCTGTCAATGTAATCACAAGAACAATCACATCAACTTCGTGCGTTACATTTAATCTAGGTCACCTAGCGTGTCGCACAACTCATGCTTGCGTGTTGTATAAATATAGCAGCGCGTGCCGACCATTTCCGGCAAGTAAGTAAACAGTGTAGTGACAAAGGGAAGTCTTGTCCTCTAAGGAAATGTTTTGCAATAGTGTACCGTCTCAACTTCGTAAACACGAGACATACCGTTGACGTCGCATGGTCGCGTGAATGTATTCAACCCTGATCAAAAAATAACGTAAACAATATGACGCAAACTACTTCTGCTGAAAATATATCAATTCTTGAGAAAACGCTTTTGAAACATTTGTTTAAAGGTTTAACTAGATTTTCTAGATCTAGCTGAGACCGGTTCCCATTTTCCTATGGTTTGAAGTTTCATAATGATGGAAAAATCTATAGATTCTTGGTCTAAATGCTGTTTTTTTTTTTTTTTTTGTATGTAAACGAACTTAAATCGATGCTAGATTATGCTTATTTCAAGATAACACTATGATTTAAAATTTTAAATGTCAGACCTTGAATTCAATTCTAGATCTAGGTATTGGATTACTATAAAAAGCTTTGTAATATGAATAGTGTAAGTCTACTTAATTAATTAGAATAATCCCCCCCCCCCCCCTTTTTTTTTTTTAAAAAAAAAGCATGTTTTTATGAAATCTGAATTTAGAATTTATCAGAATGTATTTTGTTACTAAAATGGATATTAATTTCAGAGGTAGGGGTTTCAAAGAGCGTTGTTTTAGAGTATAGACTCTAAAGATATATTTAGATTTTGGTCAATTTTATTTTTTCTTAGAAAAGTTAATATTTGCCCTTTTGTGTTTGGCTTGTATTCTAATACTTTCCATTTAAAACGCAACTGAAATATTTATTGTAAATCAGTGTACGCCCTTAGTTCAGCTGGTTGGTGTGATGTTCGCTGTTGTTCATTTCAGCTTCTGTTTGGTGGCATTTTTGAAAGGTCAGGAGGAAAAAAAAGAACAAGAACTAGAATCTAGTTCTAACAAAACATGCAGGACCAATAAAATCGGTCGTGTTTTCTAGGGCTGTTTTCTCTGCCGACTATGCTTATTTTTAGCCGCATGACGTCACGGAAATTAATCACAAAATGAAAACATTCGGCCGGCGTAAATGTCACATGATGTGCTGTGTTCTAAAAATAATACTGCTACATTGTGTGATGACTCTTCTACGTGTGAAATAAAAAATATTCAATGCCTGCAGCTGTAGCAAAGGAATAAAAATTAATTTATTTACAACCTAAGCTGTGTTTTAGCCACGGTTGCAGATTTTATAATTTAGTCATTTTATTACTTCCCAGTCCAAGCCAGTAGAGAACGTAATCTACTCAAGATAAGCCTTTATTTAAACAACACACGATGACGCCGAACGTCTCGATGTGTCAACACCTACACGCAAAGCATGCATTGTAAAGGATGATTAAATTAGCATGGTTAGTAAACAGTATTATCCCAAAGTTGCGTAGGGAGCGATACTTAAAAAAAAAAGAACGTAACGTTTATTTTCTACTAGTAAATAAGATAAAAAGATACTATTTACCCCCTCTACACCCCTTTCTTTCGAAATCTGTAGGCCCTTTACCTTTCTACCCCTAATGCGACACTTTCATAGTTATTCTTTTCTGACTGTTTACATTAACCACTTCACAGGCTAGTTAATTTTTTCTTCTTTGACCCTTGTGAAAATAGTTCATGGTCGTCACACCAAAAAGTTTTTTGTGTGCTTCAAGTAAAGGCACCCTTTGACAAGGGTGGGACGGGGTGGTGGGGCGGGGTGTTAGTCACGCCACTGTTACGTTTCTGCAAGTCTAACCACCCTTTGACGCGGGCGTGTAGGGTGGGGTGTGGTAGTCACGACGGTGCTGTATTAAGTTGCTGTGCTTAAGTCTAGGCACCCGACGACAAAGGTGTGAAATAGAATCAAGTTGGTCCACGCCGTTAACCTAGAATCTTAAGTCACACAGGTCACACGTCAATGAATACGGCACTCTACACCATGCACACGTCAGTGATTTCTTAATCTGGAAGAAAACCTGTTCCATCTCTATAGATATTGCCTAGTATCGTTTATGTTACGTCTGTTTTAGTATCATGTACAATTTTATTATGTTGGTCTATATTATTCTAATTATATCATTCGTGTGTTGGTCAATGTTTTAGTATCATACATGTGTTGGTCGTTTATCTAGTGTCTTGCATGTTTTGGTCGTTCTACCACGGTATCATGCACGTATCTATTCATATAATATGTTCAAATTCTAGTATTTCGAACAGTTATGAATGTGTTGCGATAAGCTTGAGTAACAAATACATTTCACTGAACTTTAAGATAAAGTAAGTGTTCTATAAATACCACATTTAAATAAATACCTGCGTCACATCGTACCTGTTATTTTATGACGTACCATCTTTCAACATCGCAACTCCACCACGACACTCACTTTACCATATTCCATATGGACGTCATTCCTTAATATGTACTGGTACTGTTTTCTTTAACAATCTTATCTTTTCATTAGCCAAATGTCATGTAGTTTTTACCGTCATGACATTTGTAATCTGTTTTCTTTAGCAATTTCATCCGAGGTGTTTAGCCATCATCTCTTTCCTTTAACCACATGCCATATACCATTTATAGCTACATGTCATCTGTAGACTTTAACGACATGTCATCTGTTGTCATAAGCCTTATGTCATCTGCTCCCGCATGTCAGTTCAGCACCTACTGCCTGTTGACCCCCCCCCCCCCCTCAGTCTTACACATTCTGACATGTAAAAAAAACACGATGTTGACATGATGTGTTTATGCAGAAAACGCCCTACCAAAATGTCCAACCTTGACACCCCCCCCCTCCCACACCCACCCACCTACGTCCCACCACCATGAAAGGCAACCAATTCACGGTGTAGACAGGATAGTTCCTTCTTTCACACAACCAGTTTTTTTAATGGCGAAGACGGGATCCACCTTCTGCCTCGCTGAATCCTCTTTATTTACACTGGTCTGAGTGCAATATTTGAATACTTTAGTCGGTGTTTTTTTCCCAGTCTAAGGTCTGATAATTCCAACCAATAGAAAAATGTAGAATACGGCTATTAGCAACTAATAATTAACATATTAATATGACTTGTTGATGTTACTACTAACGTTAGTCAAATACTAACCCCGGATATAAAAATAGCCTGTATGTTGCCGTCTAGGGAGCTTTTTTTTTTACTCCGCGAAAACATTCTATTAGATAAAAAATATTTTATATATATTCATTAGTCCTTAATGTTCACTAATAGGTCTTATGTCGATCGTGTGTGCGCGCGTGTGTTAATGTCTAGGGGTGTTGTTTTTGTTTTTTTGATCGGACATTGCTGTTGCGATGACCTTATTATTGTGAAAGCTAGAGTTCAGATGATGCCTTTTTTGTTGTTGTTGCTATATGGTGCCTGTAAAGTTAAAGTCAATGGCATCATTGTTGTCGAGCTCTACGACGTCTTTAGTATTGAAATAAATGACGTATTTAGTGTTGACTTAAATGACGTCCTTATTATTGGAATATGGGACGGAGTGGTCTAGCGGTAGAGAGCTGGACTGCTAACCCGTAAGTCTCGAGTTCGAATCCGGGTTAAAGTCAGTAGACCGTCCCTGAGTCCACCCAACTCTGATGGGTACCTAACTCACGTTAGGGAAAGTAAAGGCGGCTGAGCATAGTGCTGACCACACTTTAGAATCTCTTCGTATGCCGAGGTCACAGAAACAAGTGAACTCTACTTCATTTGCCACATAGACCGTCAGGTTTGCAAGGTAAACTTTACTTTTACTTTTATTATTGGAATAAATGACGTATTTAATTGTATTCGGCCTTGCTCACTCGAAAAAGTGTAAAGTCCAGATTTCACGTGTAGTGCCACCCGCTCCACCAACCCACACCAAATCAACCCAACTCTGATTAATTTCCTCTTCCATCATCTTTGTTTAGAAAGAAAACTGATCGCCTGCTAATGACTCACCATATTTGGTGTAGCGTGCGTGGTTATTGTTATTCCCGCTGTTGAGTCCAATGACTTCGAACTACGTCAACACTTGCTCAGATTGAGCGATGGTTTATTTTTGTTACTTAGTCAAACCGCGTTTGATATAAATACCGAGACAAGTGTGAAATCGATGGATAATTGTGAGTTTTATAACCATTTTGGACGTTCATTTTCACACCTATGCTGTGATAAGCGAGTATGATAAAAATAAAGAGCAACTCTGAAGGTGTGTTATTTGAAAATTTTCGTTTTGTTTCTCTCTTATTAATCCACAAAGATTATTTTGTAGGGATATATTATATAGATTGTATGGATATATTATATAGTTCGTAGTGAAGTATTTTATAGTCCGTATGAGTATTTTCTATAGTTCGTAGATGAATAATTTATATCGTAGGGATATATTTCTTAGTTCGTAGGAATGTATTGCATACTTCATAGTGATATTTTATACTTTGTGGGGAAATATTGCTTAGTTCGTAATGATACGTTTTCTAGTTTCTCTTCTAACAATAATTCGAACTTTTTATGTTTCGTGATTTTTCTCTATGGACCATTTGCAGGGCATTAAAAACACGATTTGTAAGTTTTAAATCACGATACGTGTTACATTTATTGAATTTTACATTGTACCGTTCTTCAAATGAGCATTTAGATAGTGGGTGAAAAAAATAAAATAAAACACACACGCACGTACACACATGCTATACGAAATATGAACGTCTAATTACGATACAAGCACGAAAGTATACATTTACCCTTGGCGTTGGTTTGTATGCTCGTTACTGGCGTCACATTTTCGTAAGTTATCCTTCCTTGCTGGTTTTGTATTGTTTGCAAGGAAGTTTGTTTTTATCATAGATGTTAATCGAGGTAAATGTTTCGAGGGGAAATAGTTCCCACGAGAATTTTTTTTCAATGTGAGGACGCCATGCAACTGATGTAACATGTAGGAAATTAGTTTGAGTTAATAATTAAAGGGTTGGGTGGGGTGGAAAGATGGGGAGTTGTTTCTGAATAAACAGGTCAGGTCGAAATTTAAGGAAAAAACTTGTTGTAAAATGATACTTCATGAATACGTTTGCAACACTTTATGCAAAATAATGCAATAGAATACGTAATTCATTTAACAAAATACTCGCAAAAGGATAAGTTTATGTTAAAATCGTGCTACGGAATAATTCAAGAGAACATTCATTAAGGGATCAGATGTTGTGGTTTCAAAACACCAGTAATACAGGTGTCATTTTAGGGATTAGGGTCTATGGGGGATTCCACCCCCCCCCTTATTTACACACCCTGGCTACGCCACTGGTTTTGTGCATATGGTTTCTGCAATATGGAACTTGGGGGTTTGTCCGTTATCTGTGAACTGGGTAAATTTAGGCTACCAATCGCTGAGATGTTCTGGCAACAAAAAAAGGGCATTAATCCTAACAAAACATTTGACTGTCGCGGTCACCCTGCTACAAAAAAAAAAAAGCCGGAAGTTGAATTGATAACCCAGAGTGCCCCCCGATTACACTCCACTTTATCCCAGTTTGACTCCTCTACCCCAGTTCCTTCCCTTTGATCTTGCTCCTCCCCCTTTTCCCAAGCAAATATTTGCCCGAGTATCCCACGATCCCAAATTACATTTAAAATTTTTCACAAATTTTCCACCTGCTTTTCCGAGCCTTAAGTTTCTTTCCAAGTTGAATGTCACCGTTAAAGTTTCTCCTTCCTGTTGTGACACTATTACGATTGTTTTGCGCTTGCACGTCATTGTTTGCCTCCCTTGACAAATGACAAACAACAAAACATACGCTTTAACAAAATCAGTTTCTTGATGGCTTTAAGTTCATAATCAATGTCGACAGTCGACAGACCAATATAAAAACTATGTAAACTTATCCTTTGGTAAAGAACCAGTCAATAGAAACCCATACGGCCTGGCTTCAAAGATTGTGTTTATAAAACTATTGTAAAAACTAAACCACTTTTCTAGCTGTTGGTCTAATACAGAGGCGTAGCGAGGGGGGGGGGGGGACGGACATATGTCCCCGGGCGCCGACCTTAGGGAGCCAAAATGGATTGGAAAAATAAATTGAAAGCTTTAGGGAGGGTGCAAATCAAAATCTTGAGATGGGTGGGGGGTGGAAATGGAAAGTTTGTCCCCGGACGCCGGGAAGGGTCGCTACGCCTCTGCTATAATAAGTACAAAAAAATATCGTGACTAATCCAAGCCAACTTTTTATGTTTGTCAAATTTATTTCACAATACTTTCATAGGCAAGTATCTAGCGTCGACTGATGTGTAATTAAATGGATTAACTTCCCGTCTAATTATCTTAGTAATCGGCCGCGCTAATTATCTCAAATATATATTTCCAAGATGTGGTTTCAGGTCATGTTTCTAATCTAATGATTATAATTTTTTAATTAGTGGCTGACATCACGCTACAATGATTCGTGATATTTGAAAACTGTAATCAAAGGCTGTACACAGCGTCAGTAGGGTTTTATACCCTGGCAGTTCTAGAACCGTTGATCTGAAACCTGCAATTAAAGGCTATTCACACTAGGGACATATTTACTTTGATATTTCTAGAACCGTTGATTTGAAAACTGTAATCAAAGGCTATGCACACTAAGGTCCCATTTTCTTTGATATTATTAACATTTCTAGAACCGTTGATTTGAAAACTGTAATCAAAGGCTATGCACACTCGGGTCCCATTTTCTTTAATATTTCTAGAACCGTTGATTTAAAGAAGTCAAGAGATCTATTGATCCCTAAACTTGATGGTGAAATTTCAAAATAAATAACACGTAGTAATGACGTCATACACTCATTTTTTTTTCCAAACATTTCAAATTCAAAGTAGAACCTTTTGATCTCTGTATTTATTTGTTCGTTGTTTTTTTCCACGTTTTGTTTTTAAATAACTGTAATTGTTTATTTTTCATCAGTCACTTTGTAATTAGCAATGTTCATTGTCCCATTTAGCGTTTTGTTGTGAAGAAAGGTATTCAGTTTGTACTTGGTTTCGTCATTTTCAGTTCTAGCCAGAGGCGTAGCGACCCTTCCAGGCGCCCGGGGACAAACTTTTCGATTTGCACCCTCCCTCAAACTTTCGATTTGCACCCCCCTCAAGATTTTGATTTGCACCCCCCCCCCTCAAACTTTCGATTTGCACCCCCCGTCAAGATTTTGATTTGCACCCCCCTCAAACTTTCAATTTGCACCCCCTCAACCTTTCAATTTATTTTTCCAACCCATTTTGGCGCCCCCTAAGCCCCCCCCCCCTCGATACGCTAATGGTTCTAGCCAATCAAATTGTGTGATTTCTGGTTCTAAATCAACCCCATAGTGGTATTCCGGGGGCTAATCATAAGATTGAACTTTCGGTAATTTTTGTTGTGACGCTTCATTAAAAAATCGGGCCAGAATTATGGAATCCACCCAAAAACTCCTTGTATATTAACATTTTTCCCAAACTGAAAACAAATGACCCAATTTTCCCCCCAAACGACGCCCAGAATGTGGATTTCCCAAACAATTGAACTATGCGAGTCGACTTGACGTAAATAACCTCCTTGTCAATTTCCGGTAAAACTTTTTCTCGATTTATATAAGAGACTTTTGCTTGATGCTACTATAGATTTGATTCGTTTGTTGGATTATTATAAGTGCTAGTTTTGTTTGTAAAATTTAAATATAGTGCATTATGTTTGACGGTAAGTGAGAGCATTAATTAATTAACAGATTAGCTTAGCTAAATTGATGCTTCATCAGATGCATTAACAGACTAGCTTAACTAAAATTGACAGTCAATGAGGTGTATTAATTAACTGATTTGCTTAGCTCATTTGACGATTAAAGAAGTGCATTAATTAACAGGGTTGCTTAGGTCAGATTAGTGATGGGCATAAGATAAACAGATGTTAAGTTAGAAATGCTCGTTGATTTATTTCTCGATGACATTTTTTTTTCATTTAAATTAGCGTAACTAAATGTGTTTATATTTTTTTCCATAAAACTTATCAGCTTTTATTACCAAGAGCTTATATCTCAGTATATAGGCCTACATATATATATATATATATATATATATATATATATATATATATATATATATATATATATATATATATATATATAGGGTCCATAGGAAGGGGAGGGGTAAACTTAACACCCCCTGCGCCTCTACGCCAGTTAGCAAAATGTTAGTTTTTTGTTTTGAGATAATAGTGCATTATTTCAAAGTCGTAGGGTTTGAAATCAAAAGTATAATTCTAAAACTTTTTGTTTTAAATCCACATTAGAAGTTTTAAAATTTATCCGTGTTTTTGGTTTGTTGTTTTTTAATGTAACATTTGCGAAACTGCTGTGTCAGAATGTCCCCCATGGTAAACATTGGAGGGGGGAGGGGGAAATGAATGAATCAGCTGTAGCGAAGGTCTCTGCAGGTTAAAAATAGCAACTCGTGCGAGGTTGTTTTTATCACTAATAGAAATCGCCGGTTGACGTAATCGGAATTAGGACTGGATAACTCCCAAGTACACAATCTCGTGTTATCTTTAGGAGTTACACCCTTGTGAATTGTTCTGTAGAAAGCATGTGTGTGTGTTTATTTTAATATCAGACTTCCCGTTTCTAAAAAAAAAAAATTATACATGTTTCTAGCTCTCACATTAGGTTGCTGATACTGATGTTTATTAAAATTGAATAATTTTAATGTAAAAAAAAAGTTCATAAAAATATAGTTTTTAATAAGCTTAACTGAATAAGCAATTTTTACTCTTGGAAGAATAAAGCGCACATTTTGTTCGTCAATTAAAAAAATATAACCATCCTAATACACAATGAATTTGGGGCGCAACCCATTTTGTGTTCGATGATGATCATAAATGACGTTTTATGTTGAAATATTTGATTTTAATGTTTTAAAATGAGTCTGTCAGTTCTGATTATGACAGCCACCCCTTATGACAGATTTTACAAAATCGGCGAATAAAAGTTGACTAAAAGCTTTTTAATTATTAAGTTTTAGAGTTATCGGAGATAACAAAGGGAAGTTACTCTGTTTACACCATTTCTCCGTTGACCTTTCAAAGTCCCAAGTTGATAGGTTACTACTTTTGACAACACCACATAAAAACCGTCAGGAATCCCATTATGGTTTCCGTTTTTTAAAATGTAAACAACACGTATCGCTTTCCAAAAGTAAATTAGGTTTTGCTTTAAATAAACAACTCGCAAGAACTATAAACGGTTTTAGTAAAGAAACATATACATTGTTGTTTAGTAACATTGAAAAAGGATGTTTTTTTCTGTTGAAGTCAATTTCAAGGTTAAAAATGTAAATTTGGGTTGCCGAATTTAATACACTTCATGACGAAATTACAACAAGGAGTATGACACATACTTTGTTGTTTTGGCGCCCCAACATGACGTACACAAAATTAGTTACACTAAAGACTAAACAAACAGGATCCAAGACCACAGCCGATCAGTGTTTCTTTCAGAATTTTTTCTTCTGGTGGTTGAGGGGTGGGGGCATTTGAAACTTACTGCGGGGGAGGGGCGCTTACATTTCTGGGTAAAATATACAAAATACATTATCTATTTTTATATTCCAACCCAGCGGGGTAGGGATGTGCTAGGGGAGGGGGCTGCTGCCCAAACGACTTGTCTTTTAAACAACTAGACGAACGTGTTATCGCACTGACCAGTTGACTCCATCATAGGTCCAGCGGTTTCAGATTCTGCTGTCCAGTGGTTCTGTTTGGTTTTCACAATAACTACCATTACATGTTGGTGTCATTAGAGCGTTGGAATTAAACCCCACTATATTTCCAGTTCTACTTTTTAAAATATCTAGAATAGATTAGGTATTCTGTGTCAAGTATGGTCCTAGTTTAATTTTAACAAAGGCAACAGTTTAAGTCTCTTCTATCTGCAGTTATTAAAATATGAAGAAATGTATTTTATGTATTCGTACATACAGTGTTAAATCATCACACGCGCGTTCTTTTAAATTTTTAAATCATCAAATATATGGTGTTCTGCTCTTATGGTGTACTTTAAATCATCAATCTTACGGTGCTCTATTAAATAATAAATTTTATAGTTTCTGTTAAATCATCCATTTTACGGTGCTCTATTAAATTAATGTTATGGTGTTGGTTAGTTCATCAAACTTACGGTTCTCTATTAAATTAATTATCTGGTCTTCGGTTAAATCATCAAATTTATGGTTTCTGTCTTTATCTTTCAACAGCTGCCGCAGCCGAATTCGTTTTCTCGTCTGAATCCGGCGACGGCCTTGACAGCCCCGACCTTGACCGTGGCCGCTCCAGGCGGGACCATGACCGCAGCCGGGAGGCTAGTCCGCAGCCGGACTACAGCCCGAGCCGGCCGGACAGCGAGAAGCTGGAGGAGGTGAACCGCCAGAGCTGGGGCGTCAAGGACGACTCCTGCTCCATAGCCAGCAGCGGGGAGGAGGAGGCGGGGACCGTCAACGATTCTTCCTACGATGAGGTCAGTGATCGTGTCCTTCTTCTACAGTGTTTCTTTCAGACTTTTTTTCTCCGGGGAGGGGGGGGGGGGACTAAATTCCCCCCCCCCCCCCACCACCCTCCAAGAGATGCCTGGAAGAAACTCTGTTCTTTGTGTTGTATAGAAACGATAAGGTCAAGCCTCAACTACAGGACTCTCTCTGTATATTGCGGCTCGTGAAATGTTTTAGCTGAAATAAAACAAATACTCATATCCAAGGTCCATTTTCTAGAAGGAAAAATGAAACACTAATCCCGATATAACTTATTGGGGCTGAAAGTTCGTGTGCTCTAGAATATTATAATAATTACCCAGATCCTGTAATAACCAATTGGGGCTGAATGTGTACTGTTTGTGTGGTCACCACGTATTCGACTAATGACCTCTTACAAAAAGGTCGCGATGTGTTGTGTGTGTAGCAAGCTAGTGTAGTTAGAATAAGTTGCGGTCACTTGACAGAGGTTCCGGTAGTTGGTAAAAATAACCACTTCGTGAAGTTTTTATAACAACTTGGACGTGACAAAAAAACGCTGACAAAAATTAATGCACTTGACGGTGTTATTTGTGTTTGTCAGGGTTAGGATTAGTAGGGGATAGGATTAGGGTTAAGATTTTGGACATTTCTTGAGTTAGAGAACTTTGGTTTAGAGACAGGGTTATGGTGGCAAATCCTGTCAGTGCCCAAGACACGTGGGACAGGTGAAGTTGAGTTCATCTGTTTCAATGACCTATGTCGTCCCACATAGTAGCAAATACACTTTTTAAAAAAAAACTTCCATTTACGTCCTGTCGACAGTTTAATAAGTACCACGTGTTCTCAATAGTAGGCCTATTTTAAACCGCTATTTACTGCCTTGCTAATAACCTACCCCAAGTTTAGTCACGACCCTAGTAAAGTGCTTGAGTGATCTAGACACACGAGCTGAATGTATAGGTAACTATAAGGGCGTTGAAAACACTCTGTGTCAAAGTTAAGGAAACAAGTCACCGTCTTTACAGCAGTAATAAATTTTTTACTGTCAGGAGTGGCTTCCGATTTTTTTGTATGTTGTGTAAATCAGTAATGTAATTATAGTGTAGGGAGAGCTGTTAAACAGGTACAGGAATGGGCGTGGCTAATTAGTTTTTATAGTTGTTTTGTTGTTGTGTGTAGACGTTAAACTGTGTATACGAAACTAAAATTAACCCTAGCTGCAGAACAGACGGATGTAGGTAGAACCCGCGATAGTACAAGAACGTATCCATTGGTTTCATTAAATTTTTAATTAATGCAAATATATAAACACAATGCTTTTCACTGCAATGTGTGATTCTGTTACAAGGTACAAGACGTCCATTGCTCCAAATCACACGTATTTACCCCCTAACCCTAGATCTGAACCTAGTTTTAAATCAACCCTAGCTTTTCGATGCAAGACGTGATTCCCTTACAAGGTACAAGACGGCCATAGCTCTACCCCTAACCCTAGATCTCCTAGTTCTAAAATTAACCTTAACTTTAACGTAACCCGAGAAAATTTAACTATGTTCTTGTCAAACAATTTTTGTCCCGTTGCAACCCAACTGGTACACTTTAACGGAATACAAATGTAAACACTCAACACTTTAAAAAAGTTCTGATTAAATATACTTTCGCCAAAAATAGCTCATATCTTTTACCAAGCGAAGACCGTTTTAGTTATTGATAGAAATCACACCACCGAAAGTCTTGCGACATGTATACTATACGCGACATGTATACTATACATGTCTAGGAAAAAAACAAAACTCGCAGCGAGTTTATGATGTATGAAAACATGTTTACTAACTTGCTGCTAATTTATTTTTAGACGTGTATAGTATATATGTCGTAAGTATTAACGCGGTGTAAGGAACAATTTTATGACCGAAAGGAGTGAGGGGGGGGGGGGGATAATTAAATTGCTAATAAACATATGTTTTCAGAATTGATTTATATTCTTTCATGTGTAGCTGCACTGTCGAACTAATGTGTAGTTAGCACTAAATGTTGTTTATAAATAAGAAAGGTTCCTCTTTAGACCTAGCTTATCCATTGTGCAGATGAAGTAGAGTTAATGTTTCTTGACCTCGGCATACGAAGAGATGGCGGGGTCAGCACTATACTTTCTCCAACGTAAGTCAGGTACCCATCAGGACTGGGTGGACCCAGGGACGTCATACATTCACAAGTCCGAACTCGAGTCATTCGGGCTAGCAGCAAAACGCCCTGACACTCAACCACACCATGCCACTATTTTTAATTTTTTTTACAAATAACAAACCTCGATTATTTAATGAGTTTTCTACATGTATATCGTCTGACTATTCCAGACGGACTCCGCCAACGAAGGCATGCTCAAGATGCGACAGTTGTTGGTCAAAGGTGTCTTGGACAGCGAGAAGGAATATCTGGAGATGCTCTCCATCCTTATCGGCGTAAGTAACTTTTTTTTTTAAATGTCCAGAGACGTCTTTCTTCAGTTTAGCGCCTATATTTAACTACACACCTTACGAATCGCGGGAAAAAAAAGACTCTGCCAGTATGACCTTTGATCCCCATTTGTAGCAACCCCTATCCGTCTAAACAGCACCACGGGTCCGGATATCTATACCGGAACGACTAAAATCTTGTGGTCGTAGTTCTGGGAGTATTGGTATTGCCCTAAACCCTCCCAACAATAGGTCAGTAGTATAACTATCTTATGGTAAGTGTTAGGGTCAGAAATATGGGCTAGGACTAAGAAGGGACTAGAAAATATTTTAGACAGAAATAACACACAAAAAAAAAAAAAAAAACCAATTTCCCGGGGGGGGGGGTCTCTAGGCTAAAGTGTGATGTTAGTTTAGGGTTAGGTTATTACGTTTTGTGACGATGGTGAGGGAGGAGGGTGATAAAATTTATTTTTTTAAAAAGCGTCACTTCAATTATGGATGACCCCTGAAGAGCTCTACTGAAAGCTTGTTGAAAAGTGTTTCCGCTAAGGCCAACGAAACAAAAGACGTCCTGCCGCAAGACGTCACATTCACGTGTCATTGACAGAGTTCACCCGGGTGTGACAAAGCTGATCTCATATCACGTGACTTAGATCAGCTGATTAGTTCTAAAAAAAAAACAGGCGTATGAAACGCGGTGAAACGAAATAACTGGTGTGATATTTTAAAAGTCTTTGGCTTAGTGCAGGCCGTCACGTGACGAATACAAGGGGTGTAACCTAGTCAGTGGCGTCGCTTCTGTATTTCTTTATTCTTTAGACTAGCCTAGTGGCGCGCCCTATGATCTTTACAGTTCAGCGTGTTTATTAACTACCGCTTCCTTTACTACCTTTACTTTCTTTACCTTTAATTTCAATGCTGAAAAAAAAAGACTTAAACGCCCTAGATATTTTTATAGTGACCCGCCCATGGGCTTGTAACATGAACTCATAACACATCAAAGTTTTATAACGGTTACCCACAAAGAACAACTGACCTTTTGTGGTCAGTGCAAAACCAGACCTACTCGCACCTGAGGCCATGCTATATAATTAATTATTAGCGAGCGATTCGACTACGTTTGTTTGTAAGCCTACGTCACACTTTGTTGACATAGACATGCGTAGATCATAAAAGTCACTTGAAGAATTTCACGCCCGTTTGACTCAAGACTTTCGACGATCGCTAAAACCGGAAGTCACGTGGTCGTGATTTTTAAACTCTTTGCAGGAAATCACGCGCTTGATTGCTATGAGTCGTATTTCGCTAGGGGAGCTAACCTCGGTCTCGGCTGTTATAAACGTATGGGTCACGTGACTAACACAAGAGAAACTTTCAGACCAGACGACCCAAACTGATGCATCTTTCAAACACTGACGTAATCACGTGACCGGACTAAACTTAGCATCAACCGTCAAACCGTGCGATCTCTAGATGGTTATCATAAAAGTCAATATTTTTTCAAACTCCGAACCTTCTCCTAACTTCACTGTTTTGTTTTTTTAGTTCTAGCCTTGTGACATGAGTCATAGAGGGTATAGTGTGTGCAAAATTAGAGTGCAAAGGTTATAGGTTACAAGTGAACTTTTCAAACCGCACTTTATTGAAAACAACCGTTTTTTTTTTAATATTATTTTTTTCCTGATATTTTTTTGTTTGTTTTAAAATAGAGATTTTCATAACGTCTACAGTGTTTGAGTGTTTATACCGTAGGCTGCCTAGTCCGATTTATGTATCCTGGTTAATAGTTCACACATTTCAAAACATGGAAGACTGAACTGAAAGACGGGAAACAAACATATAGTATTATGATTTATTGAATACAAAGTTAATGTCTCTCGGAGCAGGGGATGTTAAGGCTGGACTTAGCCAAGTACGTCTGTTTACCTTTTACAGTTTGGGAATAGTTTGGCAGTGAACACCCCACCGCACCGCAGGTGGAAATACACACACACGCCCCCACCACCACCACCACACACAGCAAATACGCAGAGGCCCATAGCTTTTGATAGCGAGTGCCCAATTCCCGTGTCAGCTTGCCGATTACCTTTCCCAAGACGTAACTGGCTTAACTTTTTTTAATGTACCTGGCCAAGAATGTGAAATGCAGCAGGAATGTATCTTCTATAACTGTGTTTACATAAGATATTCGCGTGTTGCCGGCTTGGCAAGTGTTGTGCAGCCAAGCTTAAACCAACACAATATAGGGGCTTTTCCATTTAAATTTATAAAGTAACTATGAACCAGTTGAAAAAGGGGAGGGAGGTTGAAAGTGAGACCAAAGTTCGTCCTTCAAAAACTTGGGGGTTTCGCCAGAGCAGCTTCCGTCCGCTGTGTCGGTGAGTAAACAGATCATGTGCTCGTCCACGCTCTCTACTGTTGCTATTTTTAGTCCAGGCCTCAACACCTGTGATGTAATCATTTTCTGATTGGTCAGAATAGTATGGAGATCATGGGGGGGGGGGGGGGGTTGGGGTGGAGTAAAACTTTAGAAAGCTATTGTTGAGAAAATGTTAAGAGTCCATGCAAATAGCCTGTAAAAGTGTAGGCAAATGGCTATGTTAATTGCTCTACGATGTGACGTCAGTAATCTGGCATGAAGGGAAAAGGATACAATTTTTAATTTCGCCTTTCCACTTATCTCAAATCCCATAGGCTCTACAGTTTACAATAAACGATACTATACTTTACTATAGTAAACACCCCTGAATGTTGCATAACGAATTTAAATTAAAAACATGTTTCTTCTGTAGCTTTGGATGTGCCTTTCTGATACAGTGGTGTTTTTTTTTAACAATTGAAATTCGAGTTTTTATGAATAGATAAGTGAATCATAAATATGGTTCATGAAGTCTGTGATGGGTTAAGGGGCGGGGCTTGCACACAAACAACAGGTCTGTACAGGTGACATTTATTTCACATTGTTGGCGTCACAAGAGTCAGACTTGACGCCTGGACATGACAGGTCTGATAGGTCATTACCGGCTGATAGGTCATTACCGGCTGATAGGTCAGTACCGGCTGATAGGTCAGTACCGGCTGATAGGTCTCTACCGGCTGATAGGTCTCTACCGGCTGATAGGTCAGTACCTGCTGATAGGTCAGTACCGGCTGATAGGTCTCTACCGGCTGATAGGTCAGTACCTGCTGATAGGTCAGTACCGGCTGATAGGTCAGTACCGGCTGATAGGTCTCTACCGGCTGATAGGTCAGTACCTGCTGATAGGTCAGTACCGGCTGATAGGTCTCTACCGGCTGATAGGTCAGTACCTGCTGATAGGTCAGTACCGGCTGATAGGTCAGTACCGGCTGATAGGTCAGTACCGGCTGATAGGTCAGTACCTGCTGATAGGTCAGTACCGGCTGATAGGTCAGTACCGGCTGATAGGTCAGTACCGGCTGATAGGTCTCTACCGGCTGATAGGTCTCTACCGGCTGATAGGTCAGTACCTGCTGATAGGTCAGTACCGGCTGATAGGTCAGTACCGGCTGATAGGTCAGTACCGATGGTAGGTCAGTACCGGCTGATAGGTCAGTACCGATGGTAGGTCAGTACCGGCTGATAGGTCAGTACCGATGGTAGGTCAGTACCGATGGTAGGTCAGTACCGATGGTAGGTCAGTACCGGCTGTTGTTAGAATTTAGACTGATTGTGAATAGTTTCAGCTTTCACTTGACCGTGTGCCAGACAGCTAATTAGAGATCCTGCCCATGTTATAGAGCACACAACTTTAATATTTTTACCCTACCCCACCACCCCTCGCATACCACTGCTCTATACCGAGGTCACAGAAACAGGTTAACTCTACTTCACTTTCCCCATGGACCGCCAGGTTCGAAAAGGGAACTATGCTATATACCAGCCCTACTTTACATAATACCAAAACCATTATGCACCCACCTAACCCTTTCTTTCATGGTATAAACAATGTGCACGATCCTTTAACTTTTTAATTCCGCAATAGTTGTAAGCTTTAAACGTCATTAAGATAATTGTACTTGTATTTCTTAGGTTACTAATCTAATCAATCAATCGTCCCTTGACCCCCGGGTCGTTGGGGCACCACAGTTGTCTCATAAATTTCTGAAAGATAAAAACAAATGGTAGCTGCAGTGAGATTAATGCAATTATTACTAACTACAAATTTCTGACATCTTTCTCATCGTGTGATGCACTATGTGTTGTTCAAGAGGCAGCCCAGTCCTTTCTTAGATGTCCTCCACCCTATGTCGTCTTTGTCTTCCCCCTCTTCTCCCTCCTGGCACCGTGCCCTGCATTTTTGTTTTTGTATAGGCCGTTGGCTCGTGTGACATGCCCATACCATCTCAGTCTGTTTGTTCAACTAATGACACTACCTCACTAATCCCTATTGTGAGAACCACCCAACTATTTTATTCGATTCTGTTTCCGAGCAAGTGGCGTGTAACCGAACTTGTAGCGTGTAATTGAACTTGTGACTTGTAATCGAGCTAGTGACGTGTAATCAAACTTGTGACTTGTAGTCGAACTTGTGGCGTGTAATCGAACTTGTGGCGAGTAATCGAACTTGTGGCGAGTAATCGAACTTGTGGCTTGTAATCGAACTTGTGACGTGTACGTGTAATCGAACTTGTGACGTGTACGTGTAATCGAACTTGTGACGTGTACGTGTAATCGAACTTGTGGCTTGTAATCGAACTTGTGGCGTGTAATCGAACTTGTGGCTTGTAATCGAGCTAACGGCGTGTAACGAACGTTTAAAAAAAAAAGTTTGACTTCCTTGTCATTGCTTTGTGTCTCCATCTCTGTGTAGCCCATGTGTACAATGGTGACCAATGGAAACGTCAATACTGCATCACGTGATCAACTCTCCAATCAATTTTTTTTCTCTTGCCCAATCAGCACAATTCACACATCACATCGATTAAAAAAATTGTTGACTGTTTAAAAAAGTTCCCTGAATCAGCACACAAATTAGACACGCGATCAAATCATTTCTGCTTGAGGTTGGTTTGGGGTTGTGCACAGAGGTGGAAAGGGGGGGGGGGGTTGGGGGGGTGTCATTTACTTTTTCACTACAGGCCTGTAGGATGCTGTTAGAGGTTTATTATATTAAGTCTTTTTTTTTTCTTTATTTTTATTCTCTCAAAATATCTGCTAAGTAAAATAGCCGGATTAATTTAGACACAACGTTTACACATTCTTTTTTTTAAACTCGTCTTAGTGATAGTTTCTGATAAAAATTGTGTAAATATCATAGTTCAGTTTTTTTTTTTAAAATCATAATTTATGTTGAAGGCCAATGAATGTTTTCGGTGGTTGTGTGTATGTTATAAACTATGGGAAATGTAAAGATTACCAGCTATGGCAATGTTATAAAATGTTATACGATGCAAGGAGAAGGTTAAAATGTCTAATGTGTTTGTGTGTAATATAACCCCGCATGCTCTCTAATAAAAATGACAGTAATTTAAAACATCGATAGTTGCCTACTAGACAAAAGGATTCGGTAGCAAATGTTGTCGCGTTAGTCATAACAAAATTTTCAGATCAATGAAAATGTCCGAGGAAATATTTTAGACTGATCTCAGGGAAACCCAATGTGATGGTGGAAATGTGTGGTTGAGTGTGGGAAAACCCGAGTTAGTGAGTGAGTCAGTACCGTATTGTGTAAAAACCCGTGTGGTGAGTCGTCTGACTCCGTGTAAAAACCGGTGTATAGTGGCGTGACTCCGTGTAAAAGTTGAATGGCGTTGTTACGGGTCAGTTGTAGGTTAGATAGAAATATGTTAGAATAATTTAGAATTAGGGGAGAGTGCGTGTGTGAGTTGAGTTAACCCCGGTGTGTTTATGTATTGTTATCCCAAGGTCGAATGCGGTATAAAAGCTGGAGTGAATGGTTGTAAGGGGTTAGTTGGTAGCGGTTAGGGCGAGGTCTACTCTGTTATGTGAAGAATAGAGTTCAAATAAAAGTATTGAAGATAACCACGAATCGTTTCCTGAGTTGAACCAAACCCTGACGCAACAGGCGTGACTCCGTGTAAAAGTTGAATGGTATGACTCCGTGTAAAACGTAAATGTCATGACTCCGTGTAAAACTTAAATGTCATGACTCCGTGTAAAAGTTGATTGGCGTGACTCCGTGTATAAGTTAAATGGAAAGACTCCTTATGAAAAACACGTGTATTAAGTGGTGTGACTCAGTGTAAAAAAAACCCATATGTTTAGGATGTTAACTCTTAATTGTCTTTTTAAAATATTATTATTATTTATGTCTTTTAAATTTCGTTAACGTTAGCTGGGCGTGTTTGATGCATAATCGATTCGGCTGTCTAAACGACGATAATGATTTAATTGATAGGTCTGTGTGATGAGTTAATTGATATCGATCAGCCTTGAGACACCGCCTTTTAATCAGATCATCGATCAGCTTGCCAGTCCTGAAATTAAAAATGTCACTTTGTTTTATAGACAGTGGGGCCCTCGTAGTCTAGGCCTTCATCTAAGAGAGGACGCTGACGTCGGTCATGATAAGATCATTTTATTATTACTATATATTTGATATGGAATTAAAACAAACCTATCGAGACTGATCAAATACTCTTGTATATCCAATATTTCATATAAGTCACAATTCATTAAGACACAATTAGTTTTATTGTATTTTCTCTGTATTAAAGTGTAGGCTACGTATATGTTTCGGGCGGGTGTTGAAGGGCGGGTGTCTAGTAAGTTCGAGATATAGGCCTACATGCTCATTTAAAAACTAATATTGGTGTGTTGATGAATCACTAGGCAATTCAAAATTTGATCTTTATCAACTAGTCAGTGTCACCGCTAGCAATTCAAAATTCGATCTTTATCAACTAGTCAGTGTCACCACTAGCAAGTCAAAATTCGATCTTTATCAACTAGTCAGTGACAGGATTACAGCGTCACATCGCCGAGGTTAATCATGATTTTGATGTAATTTATTCAGTGGCGCGCAGAGGTTCACTGACGCCGGAGGGCAACTCTCGCGATAATGGGACAGCAAGACCCGGACATAGACCAACAGTATAGGGACTAGTTCGGAAAATTATGGGTATTTTATTAAAGATAAAATCTACTAAAAATAGCCTCTTATTTTTACATTTAAAAATGTATTTATTTGTTTAAACTTTACGCGCGAATGGGGCAACTTCTTAGGTTTGGGGGAGGGGGGGGGGGGGGGTTAAAGTAAAAAGGAAGCTGCTTGTATTAGCTGATAAAAAAGAAGGCCCATATTTGGTGCACGAAAATCAACTTAAGTAAAGTTTCCCTCAGCCCTTCCTTCTTCGGCAGTTTCCGGTTTCGTTAGGTTATTATATTTAGTCACATACTACATATTCACACATCCCCAATGTAAGCCTACTTCTACAAGTGAGATCTTTTCAATTATTTTTTGAACAAATAATGACCAATTAAAATGAACGGGGGAGGAATTGAGTCATCTTTGAGAATACATTTTTCCCTTCACATTAGTGAGATTTCCGAGATTTAAAAGATATAACTAAATGGGCTGTAGAAATTTGTCACCTCTATGTTTGAGCTGTGGTGTACTACAGGCTGTAGTGTAGCATCCTGTGATGTAGCCTACTACAGGCTACAGTGTAGCATCCTGTGATGTAGCCTACTACAGGCTACAGTGTAGCCTAATGTAGTGTAGCATCCTGTGATGTAGCCTACTACAGGCAGTAGTGTAGCATACTGTGATGTAGCCTAATGTAGTGTAGCATCCTGTGATGTAGCCTAATGTAGTGTAGCATCCTGTGATGTAGCCTAATGTAATGTAGCATCCTGTGATGTAGCCTAATGTAATGTAGCATCCTGTGATGTAGCCTAATGTAATGTAGCATCCTGTGATGTAGCCTAATGTAATGTAGCATCCTGTGATGTAGCCTAATGTAGTGTAGCATCCTGTGATGTAGCCTAATGTAGTGTCGCATCCTGTGATGTAGCCTAATGTAGTGTAGCATCCAGTGATGTAGCCTAATGTAGTGTAGCATCCTGCGGTGGGTGGTGTTCAACATCACACTTATCCTCACTTATGACCTCTACTGCTGAAGTGTTGCGGACCCATACACAAAAAGTAAACTTTCTGAATGAAAGAGCTCTTCAAGAATCCCTCTTGTCTAGTTTAAAAAAACATGAAACAACAAACACAAGATGGAAGAAAACTTTCAATTACAAAATAAAAACAACAACAACAGCACACTCTTAAGTTGAAAGCTAAAGGCATAGCTGTAGTGTTAGAAACCACATTTACAGTATGACTAGTGCTGTGTGTTACCTTTTACATTCGTTCAGAAGCATTCAAGAATTGTCTCCCCTCCCCCTCCTAGGCCTATCTTCCTGACACTATCCGCTCAGCCTTTGGCATATGACGAGAACATTGTCTGAGGCACAACACACTTTTTTTTTAAAGATGTGTATCTATTGAAGAAAAAAAGAAAATGAATATTCTCAGACAGGACCCTGCGCTTTTGGAAGTTGTCCAAAACTGTTAAGCTGTCATCGTTGTCAGTGACAAAAACAAGAATCTTAGTCGTGTTTATATAGCTGGTGGTGTTGTTACAGGAACATAGTGGTGCATGACGGGTAGTACATATGACCTCATGCAACTTTAGACCTATAACTTACACATCTACAAACGTTACAGATCTGTTACACACCTACTGCCGTTACAGACCTGTAACTTAAAAATGCGCTACACACCTTCGTTCTCTATACCGTATGACTTATGATGGGCTCTAAGCTACGCTACTTAAATTTTTTGACTGAGCTTGTCTAAGCTACTCTCTTTTTACGATACCCAAATTTAAACTACGAAAGATTACCGAACTAAAGGGAAGCTACTCTTTTCTAATTCATAAAATGGAATCACATCGCATTACATTTTTAAAAATCTAGCTGTGGAAAATTTTGATATTAGTTACAGTAAGGTTCAAAATTAGAACTTTACTTAAGGTTGGGCCGTTTTGATTCTCACACTTAATGATTTGTTGAAAACAATACAATTTCTTTATCTATGTTACCCTATTACGCCCTATGTGATTTTCCCTTACCTCAGTATGAACGTAATCTGGAGAAAAGCAGCCAATCTTCCCAGCCTGTGATATCTAAAGAAGACATCCAGAACATTTTCTCCAACATCGACACCATCTACAACATCCACGACGACTTCGTTAAATCTCTTCAGCCCAAGGTCAGCAAGTGGACGCATGGAGAGACCATCGGGGAGATTTTCAAAATTATGGTACGTGTTTTATGTGGTAGGTGTTGTTGGTGTGATGTATGGTAGGTGTTTCATATGGTAGGTGTCTGTTGGTGTGATGTGTTCATTTGTGGTAGATGTCAGTTGATGATAGTTATATGGTGGTGATAGGTTTCTTTTGGTGGTGGGTGTCTGTTTATGGTATGTTGGGGGCTTTTATATCTCTACCAAGACCCAGAAATCTATACTCATATACATAAAGAAACATTAAAAACAGTTTTGTTTAAAACAATATGTTAAAGATTGGTTCGTTTTTTATGGGTCTTCATTTCCCCCCTCCCCCCATGTGGGGGGGGGGGCAGTCCCTAATACATCAGTCACCTCATAGCTCTATGTCAAATACTCAAGTGAAATTTTGTTTGTTTAAGATGTGCTTGACCTTGTGCCTGTAAAAATTTCCATCCTTTAAACATCCTCATTCAAATTAGATTTACTTAAACAAACAATATGTGGTATGGGAAATAGACTCTATCAAATAGTGCATACATTTTGAATGACTCAACTGGGTTCGGTAAAAAAAAAATTCTCCACAAAAAAAAATTGAAATAAAATACAATGAATGTAAAACATGTCTCCTCAGATCTCCAGTTTCATAGAGTGTGGGAGTTACCTGAACAACTACCAGAAGGCTGTGAGCACCATTCATAAGTGTTGTCAGGAGAGTGAGCAGTTCAACCTTCTAGCTCAGGTATATCACTAGTCCAGCAGTCAAATATACCTCTATACCTGGCCTTTTGCCTTGGGGGTTGCGAGGCCTAAGCTAGGTTGCTAACATGAAAGTCTCGAGTTCGAATCTGGGTCCAAGTCAGTAGAACATCCCTGAGTCCACCCAGCTTTGATGGGTACCTAACTCAAGTTAGGGAAAGTGAAGGGATCTGGGCAAAGTGCTGACAACATCTTCCCTTCATATGCCGAGGTCAAGAAACATATGAACTCTATCTGCCCAATGGATCGCTAGGTCTAAAGAGGATTATTTACTTTTGCCTTAAATAGATTCATGTCCAAACATTGCTCACCCACTTATTCGTTGACATTTTGGAGAATTTTAATGAAATCCTTATGGTGATCCAGAGCTCACCTAGTTATTATTGGTACCTGGCATTAATTAGGGAAAAGTAAATGCAAGGGGGTGAAGTACAGGAATTCCAGTTTAACTGTATGCTAAAGCAATAAAAATAAACATTTTTCTTTACCAAGAAATCTAGAAAGTAAACAGAGTGGTAATAAAATATTTTTATTTTCTGTAGGAAATCAAACTTTCTGTAATGAAACAAGTTACAACCCTTGAAGGTGAGTAGTTACTGTTACAGATAATGCACACGTTTTCATTGATTGTTCCTAAATAATAAGACTTTCATATTAAAAGTGTAATTTTTTGACAGAAAAGACTCGTTATTGTTTATTCTACAGCCTCAGGCTCTGAAATAATAATCCAATTGAGATTAAATTATTTAACTTATCGAATTTTATGGTTGAATTGAATAGGAATAGATTATGCTTAAAGAAAAAGTTTAGGTTGGTTAGAATATTATTTTTTTTTGGCGTTAGTTATATTAAAGTTTATTTATAAACATATTTTTGGAAAGTTCAACTTTGATTTTAATTGGATATTCACAGATGCTCTTTTTAAACCAGTCCAGAGGGTCCAGAGAAATACTTTGGTATTACACGTAAGTTGGGCAAAACATCATCATTTAAGTTTTCATCGTTAACTACAGCAACATTAAAGAAATAAAAATTGAATTAAAAATTAAAAAAAAAATTAGTTTATCACCTAAAATTAAGTGTTTGGAATGCTTTGTGTCCTGACATGAAGACAAGTTTTAAATTAAATGAATGTTTTACAGGACCTGATAAAATACACCCCAGAGGAGCACCCAGACTATGAGGCCCTACAGAAAGCTTTGAAGCTGTCTCAACAAATTTTAGAGTCTTTTGCCGTCAATATACCCAAGAAACAGACAGTAAGTTTGAATTTTTGTTTACAGAGTACAGATAAGTATGGCAAAAGTACTGAAATATTTTGAACAGGCATGTTCAAGAATTTGGTTTATTATTATTAAGCGGCGAGTTATAATGACTATAAAATACATGTGATAGCACATTTTTTATGTACAAAATAAAGCATTACAAAAAAATTCTTCTAAATTGTAAGTATCAAGAATTAAAAATAATGTACCCTTCAGTATACAGCATTGACAGTTTTTCATAATAGGTCAATGTTATTTGTATTGCTTTATTTAAAACTACTTTTTTCAAAATTGTGACCTGGTATTAATCCTGTCCATTTTAAAAATATTACTATCTTCTTCTAAATGTTATCCTACCTTTTGAAAACTTTAAAAAAAATTTGTATTAAAATTTTTGTTTTCCAGTCCGGAGAAAATAGGCGTCTTGTAAAAAGTAGTTTCTTGGTGGAGCTGGTGAATGGGGTGAGAAAACTCCGCTACATGTTTCTCTTCAGTGATGTGCTTATCTGTACCAAGAGGGAAACTCACAGGTAAAGAAAACATCACATAGATAGGGGACAAGATTTTAGAGTCTTTTTGTTAAAAATTGTCTGGCATAGACTCAAAAATACCAATCAAAATTTAGCTGCAATAAAACAGATATGATGGTTTTGACTTCATGTAAAGTGATTTGTGTAAAACTGGCATGTTTTATGGATGTTCAGATTACAACTCTAGTTTGTTTGATGAATTTTATCTTTTTAAATTTTCATGCTTAGAATTTGTTGCACCCAGTAACAAATTACTGAATGCCCGGTATTTTAAGAAAGTAATTAAAGAATCTTTTTTTTTTCAGAAATAACAAGGTTTCCTTTATTATAAAATGGTTCGCACCTCTAAATCAAATGACCATTGATACAAAGTTTGGCTACAATGGTAATTTTTTTAAAAATTTAAGAATTCTTATAATTGATTATCTTACAGGGTATTCTAAACATACAAAGTTTTTGTGAAGTTATAATAATATATTTATTTTGTTATTGCCTATATTAATAAAAGAGAGTTTTGATACATTTTTTTCCCCCTGATATTTCAGATGATCTAAAGCCTTCAATTAAAGAGGATATTGATGAGATAAAAGGAAAACTTCGGTCACTCAAGAAAGAATTGAGACTAGAATTGAAGAAATATGATGTCAAAGACAAAGATGTTAGTAGCTTTATAGCGTAGTGTAATAAAGTCTAGCACTTTTTAAAAAAAATCATTTTTTCTATCGCAAGCAGTTACCTTTTTAAAGCAGATAAAATGTGCATTGTTTTCTGTCATGTCCTTACATAAACATAAAAAGAATCTTTCAGTTTAATGAGTTAAAACATTTTTTATCAGAGTGCTAAAAGTAAATTGGTTTAAGGCAGCCCAAGGCACTTGCTTAGTTTTATATTTTAAACAAGGGCACAATTTGTATTTAATTATAGCTCAGAGGCGTAGCGACCATTCCCGGCGCCCGGGGACAAACTTTTCGATTTGCACCCCCCCTCAAGATTTCGATTTGCACCCCCCTCAACCTTTCAATTTATCTTTCCAACTCATTTTGGCGCCCCCTAAGGTAGGCACCCGGGGACATATGTCGTCCCCCCTCGCCCCCCCCCCCCCTCGCTACGCTACTGTTATAGCTTTTAAACTCGCATATAAATTTAACTTAAATCACAAAATTAAAATATGTCAATTAACGATAATACAATAGGATCTTCTTTTTCTTCATTCCTAATTCCTCCAACACGATCATCCATTAAGTATTAAGTATCAACATGTTATGCACCACATAGGCCATTGACTCTGATTTTAGCCTGCCTTTCTATTTGGGTTTGCTTCCATAGCCTTTGTCCATCCAATAACAAGTGAATGGGATGATTAAATAAGAAAATACCATGTTTAATTTCAAACCTATTACCTGGTCCACAGAAACACAGATCTATAACGAATTTGGGATCACGAGCTGCAGAGAAGATGAAAAAGAAAATCAGTCATCATGTAAGTTATTTCTGAATTTATTTTAACATTTTATAATGGTAAATAAACCTCTGTGTACAAAATAAAATATAAGGGAACTCGAATTTTTTGTGAATTTAATAGTTTGTCGTATTTTTTTGCATCAGGTATAATATAATCAGATGGGAAATTTTTATATTTCAGGAAGCTCAGTTGATCTTGGCTTGTCCTAAGTTGCCATTTAAAGTTGCACTGGAAGGTGGGAAAAAGTATACTCTTCTAATGACAACTGATTATGAAAGGGAGGAGTGGAAAGAAACAGTTGCGTCTTTAAGTAAGTTCCTACAAGTTCAAAGTTCAAGTGATAAACAAATTACTGGACCTGGTTTTACAGTTCAATTGTCTTAGTTAGAAAAGGCTATGGCTATTATTTACCTCTTATCCTTTATCTACAGGTATGAGGACAAACCAGCAACAGCAAGCCATGAGTTCTATTTTAGTTCAAGATCTGATAAACAGTGTGAAAGAGGTACGGTTCCTTCTTATTTATGTTAAAAAAAATTAAGACTTTGAAATTATTTAAGATGAGTTTAAAAGAACCTTAATCATTAAAAAAATTATATTTTATATAAAATGTGTATCAACCATTTTGTTCCAAAGCAAATATTTTTAAAATGTTAACCAGTATAACATTTATCTGTCAATTTACAATCTCCACATGAATATATTTTTTTTTCTACAGACACCACAAGTTAACAAGATAGGAAATGTTTTGAGTGAAAGAGGTATGTTTTTCTTGTTTATTGTTAATTTATATTTCACTATTTTTAAATTTTAAAAAATGTAATCTAAAAGTAGATACATTTTGTGTAGAATTCTTTTTCAATCTAACACAAATTCAAACATTATTTGTACTTTCTGTTACAGATGAAGACGTCCTAACTGGCACATTGAATGTGACAATACACAAACTAAATGGCCTTACAACACAATGTGGTATGTTGATAATTATATAACATTTAAATAATCAACTATAGCAGTTACAAAATCAAAATGACTACAAAAATTATTTTTTTAACTTATATTTATTAAAATAACCATTGCTAAAGAAAATACAATGATTTTTATTTTTATAGATACCTATTGCTGTTTGGAAATGGACAGCTTTGGTCACTTCTTTATGAAAGCAAAAACCCACATAGCTGAGGTAACAAATGATCCTTCCTGGAATGAAGATTTCGAGCTTGAGCTAGATGGGTCGCAGACCATCAGGTTTTTATGTTTTAAAAAAGAAAAAGAAGATCAAGGAGACAAACTACTTGGGCGAGGGGCATTAGAGGTAAGGTTAAAGGTTATTATAGGTTACTGTAGATTTTTTGATTGGGTGGGGAGGGGGGGCATTAGAGGTAAGTTTATAAGGTTATTATAGGTTACTGGAGATTTTTTGATTGGGTGGGGGGCATTAGAGGTAAGGTTAAAGGTTATTGTAGGTTATTGTAGATTTTTTGATTGGGTGGGGGGGGGGGGGCATTAGAAGTAAGGTTAAAGGTTATTATAGGTTACTGTAGATTTTGTGATTGGGTGGGGGAGGGGGGGCATTAGAGGTAAGCTTAGAAGGTTGTTATGTTACTGTAGATTTTTTGATTGGGTGGGGGAGGGGCATTAGAGGTAAGGTTATTATAGGTTATGGTAGATTTTTTGATTGGGTGGGGAAGGGGGGGGGGGCAATTAGAGGTAAGCTTAAAAGGTTATTATAGGTTATTGTAGATTTTTTGACATGCTAAATAAACACTGCATGATTATAAAAAAAATTAATAATTTATCACTTTCAGTTGAGTAAACAGTGGCTTAAGGGGAGTTTCCAAGAAAAAACTGTGGCCATGAATGAGTTGTCCCTAGTCATATCAGTCAAACACACATCAGCTGAAAAAACCATGCCCCGTACACCATCTCGTACCAGCGCAGCTGTGTTTGGTGTGAAAATTTCTTCATGTGCAAGGAAGGAAGGAAAAACAGTGCCCTCTATAGTCACATCTTGTCTTCAGGAGGTTGAGAAGAGAGGTTTGTTTTCATTAGCAACAAATCTTGATACAAAGTGTTTTACTAGCTTATATTTAACTTATGGGTCAAAATGGGCAAGCAAAGTTTTGACCACTTCAGACTGATTTCTTTCAAACTTGGCCTGTGGGTCATGATCTGATGACATCAAATTTGACTCAATTGGATGCTTAATTAATGTTTTAAGATTTTATTAGTTTCATATATAAAGCACTAATTTTTGCACTATTATATACACATTGTTTGTGTTCATTTGGCATGCAATTTTTTTCATTTAAGTCATGCAATTCTATTTATAGTCATTTAAATAGTATCTCATTATTATATATTTAAAGAAAATCAATTATTTTCTACTTTTTAGTACTTTATTCTATAAAAGTTTGTTAGAAAATCATTTTTTATTAACTTTTTATTTTATTATCATCTAAACAAATGTTCAGTACTATTGCAGCATGAGTAGTTATAGAGTTGCAAAAAATTTTAATCTTAAAAAAATCCAATTTTCAGGTCTTGATGAAGTTGGCATCTACAGAGTTTCTGGTGTGACCTCAGACTTACAGACAATAAAGAAATTATTTGATAAAAGTAAGGCAGACAGAAATCAAGTTTTGATTGTTTCCCTTTACTGTCATCTGAAACAGATATCCAATCAAAATAATTTTATAGACTTTAATAAAAGAAAACTAGTGAGAAAAGAATATAATTAACCCATTGCCACAGCTATACATCTTGATGCTTAGATTGATTTTCTTATGTCCCCAACTTTTTTAGGGTATAAAATAAAAATAACTTTCACAGTTATGATATTGATTTTTGCTAAATCTATAATGTGTAACAATCTAACTGAGAAATGCTTCTTCTCTAGACATCCGAGCAGGCATTGCAGCATTGTCAAGTGCAGATATCCATGCTGTGACAGGGATCCTCAAGTTGTATTTCAGGGAACTACCAGAGCCTCTCTTTACAGAGTCCAGTTATCAAAATTTTGTTGACACACTTAGTAAGTTGATAGAAATAGTATTTTAAAACTATTGTGCACTAAAACCTGTGCAGTTTTGATCAATTTTTAAAAAGCAAGGATCACATTTTTTTTTTAATTTATTTATTTTACTATTTAAAGTAAATTTGTAATTTTAAAAGCAAGTGCTGGTCAAATTTTCAATTTAATTTTCAGCTTAAAAATTCAAATTCTAAAATTGTTTTATCAATACAGAACTTTCTGACGAAGAAGCAAAAGCACAGTGTATGTTGAGTTTGTTACACAGCTTGCCTGATGTCAACTACTACACAATTGTTTCTTTGATGGAACATTTGTTGAGGTGATTAGCTCTTAGATGTAGCTTTTGTTAAACTAAACAATGCTAAAGGGGCTTAACTAGCTTAATACTCTTTTTTACCAATGATTTTTATTTTTTTTTGTTTTTCCACATTTGAATTTATGCCTAATTGTAAACAATGCTTAACATCTAGATAATATTGAAATAATTATGTTTTCAGATGGTTAACTAAATCCTAATTTAATGCCCAATTTTAAAATAGAAATGTTATGAAAATTTCGTCTGTCTGAACCTCAATCCATCATCAATTGTATTTATTGTACCAATATTTTAAAATTACTTTTTAAATTTAAATTTTTTTACTTGAAGTTTTTACCTCCAAATATATAACAGAGTTTTTATTTTATTTTCCAGAGTTGCCAGGAATGTTGGGGTAAACAAGATGTCCATCCATAACCTAGCAACTGTTTTTGGCCCCACCCTCCTGGCTCCAGCCTCCAAACAGGTGTCAAATGATCCTATGGAGATGATGTGTAAGGGGGCGGAGCAAGTCATGCTTCAGTCCAGTGTTGTCAGCTACTTGCTAGGTCTAGCCGTGAGTGGCAGAAATTTAAGAAGATCAGCACAGTAAACTCAAGACTATAAACTATCAGTGAACCAGGATTATTAAAAAACAATCAAGGATATTAGACTGTAAAAGTTGAAATAGTAGATCTACAGTGTTGATGATGATGCTGATATTGGATAAAAACTGTAAAGCAAATTCATGTTCATATCATTCTGCTCCTTTGCCGGACATGATGGAGCTACAGAAGAAACTGATGTTTGATGGTTTGAGATCTCAAACATTATTTACAGACTATTTTAGTTGTTTATCAATTTTTTTTAATCAGGTAATTTATGTGGGCTTCTGTATGAAGATTATAAAGAAAAAAATATTTTTATCTCAAACATTTTTTCTTTTGTTGTGTGCATGTTTGTCACCAAAAAAGCTTTAGGAAATTTTTTTTTTACAAATATAACTCTACAATATGTTCAGGTAAATATTTTTCTACATTTGTGTTTTATATCAGGAAAGTAACACTGCTTTCATGAATGACTTTGTTCACTTTTTATTAGTTGTAAATCAAGCATAATGAGCATAAGATGTTTTCAAAGACCATTTTAGTCTTTAAAAGAACTTGCATAGAAATGCAGCCAAATAAAATAGCTGCAGGCAGCATACATTTCACTCCTTTGCTTGATATTTTGGCATTACCACTTTTCTATTCCATACTAGCATTCATTCCATATTTAATGATGCTTTAATCAATTTTTAAGACCATAATGTGAGGGTCATCAGCCTTGCTTTAAAGCTATTTATAACTTTGTTTTCCCTAAAATATTTTTGTGAGTTGCACTAAAATTGATATTTTGGCAAGTTAATTTGTTGAAACTAAAAAAAAAATAATCGTAACTCCCCCTCCCACTTTTTTTTCTATATACTCTTGCTAATGCTTTTTAAAAGAAGACACAAGAAGCTTATAGCTACAGGCTGATAACCTTTGCACTTGTGGGTGAAGAAATTCCACATAAAAAGTCATTTTGGGCCATCTTTATTCCATTCAGTCTGTTCACTTATTTCCCTTTTTTTATTGTTTTTTTTTTAAAAATAATTTTCCTTCAACTCATTTCTTGCTGATTTTAAATAATTTAAAGCTTGTATAGTATACAAACCACCTGGTGTTTGCACATAGTTTTAGTATAAAAATGTTTAATTTTTATAATTTGACAGTTCATTTACAAAGTTTTTTCTGCATGTTGTATTTTACACTGTTCTAGTTACCTAAAGTGTATTAGCAGAATAATCAGAGTACCACTAAAGGGCCTTTTATTTTAGTGATGTTCAAACATTGTGTTCAGATAATTATTTCAATGTTTATTTGGTCATGGATGTGTATTAATTAGCATTTTTATTTTGTAATAAATGTATTTTAATATGCTTAAATATTTTCTTGAATGACAAAGCAAAGATCTACATGATTAACTGTACAGTTTTAGAATTGTTTATAGTGATGGCCTTATGGCAAGAAGAAAGCAACCATCTTTTTTTATATTTTATTGTCAGTGCAGTTTTCATTCCAAAACTGTTGCATGAAGTATGTAATATTAAATAATTGATTGCTTTTAATCAATTATTGTTTCATATGGAAAAAGGTAATTAATATATTTTAGTTTGGTTTTACACAGCAGTATAATTTAAAACAACAGCTAATTGTTTTCAATTGGAAGTATATTTTTTTAAATATTATTTTCAACTCATGAAAATTAGTTTAAAAAATATAACGTTTAAATTTCATAAATAAGCTTAACTATATTTTTTTCTAAGCAACACAATTGTTAAATATTTTTTTCAAACAAAGAGCAACATTTTACTGCTGACCTCCCTTTAGTGGAGTTTAGAATCTTGTACATATCATCACCAGTGATCTTTCAGGGCTTTCATGTTTCCTTTATATCTGTTTTGTAAATTGTAAGCAAAATTATTCCATTAAGTTAAATGTGCATTTGTGTTTGCAAGATTGTGTGAATGTGTATACTTGAATAATTGACGTTGGTATGACAGTACAGTACATGAGAGTACATTTTTACCTCAAAGACTGTTTGTACATTTTTTGGTGAAAGGTTAATTATTTTCATGGCACTTTTTGAATTAAATGAATCCATGTCATATTTTTGTCAACTAACAGTCAGAGTGCGAATGTACATTGAGATGCAAATGTAAATGCTTTTCTTTATTTTTCTGTGAGATGACAATGTAAGTGCTATTTTATTGTGATGAAGTAATTTTGGACATGTTAAAACAATGTTTAAAGATAAAATCTGCCATGTAGTAAAATGTTATGTTAAAAAACTGTAATACTTATATTTTATATAATTTGTGCTGTAAAATAATAAATGTATACAAGCAAATAATTTTTGCCCTTCACTTGAATTTTACTCAGTGTTTGTGTGGTGTTCTTTGTTTTCACCCTAATTTTGTGATATAAGGCTAATGTAGGCCCACTATTATTGCTGAAATTAGATTTTTATCATTAAAAAAAGTTGGACATTTGCAATAAGATTTATTATAGCTCTCTAACTGGAATGAGACAATTCCATAAACATTACGGCCAAAACACTAGTTATTTGCAAGCAGAGGATTTTTAGTGCACTGGGTTTTCTCTTACTTTTCGACAATTATAAATGAATAATAAGCTCGTGTTTAGAGCTAAATATAGTTCATAAACATTCTACCAAAAGCAATTGTAGTTGAGTGCAAGTATAGTGTAATGTTTCCGCCCACAGAATTAAAATAGCTGTTAATTTCATACTTTCAAATAACATAAAAAATCCACTAAACATATTTAAATTTAATAAAAATAAAAGATACAATATTTCTTCAATATTATTTTGAAGCAATAAATGTTGATTAATCTAATGCAGGCCCTATACAAAAATATGTCAATTACATATAATACATAGCTTTATATGTATCACGGAGTATCCGCTAAAACATGACTTATGCTATCATGTGAAAATTTAGAAAATAAAGGCACAACATAGCTGTTTTTGTATTTCTTGTATAATAAATGTGAAGTTCACATTAAGAATAAAGCAGAAACAAAAGGGGAAACACAACCTGCACAACACTGAACCACACCACTAAAAATAACCCGAATAAAGCCACACACCAGCCTGCCCCATACCCACCCCACAATCAACAGCACATCCCACATTATAATATATACCTCTCACCTTAAAATTATGTTTTTAAAAATGAAAATTTTACTTTTATTATTCACCCAGGTAGGGCGTTGTGTTAATAAAAATGTAATTTAAAAAAAAAATCAATATAGATGTACTTCTGTTTACATTTTCCCAGGGTTTTATTTGGAACCATCAATTATTCTTCCACTGTTACAAAAAAATATGTGCAACACTTTGACATTAGCATTCTCAACACAAACTATTTTAACAAGGCTAACGTACTCCAATTGACCAATAAGCAATGCAACATAAACGTTTACTGAATACTCAAAATAAAAAATAGAAAATAAAAATAGGCCTAATTATAAGCAACTATGTAAAAGAAAAGCATGCATCTCTTTTATATATATATATATATATATATATATATATATATATATATATATATATATATATATATATATATATATAGCAAATGAGCGAAAACAATTCTGTGCGTATTATAGCGTAGAAAGTTAATACTTTATATGGGGGGTCATCCATAAATGACGTCACGCTTTTTTGACGATTTTTACCTTCCCCCCCCCCTCCCCTCCGTCACACGTCGTCACAAAAAGTCAGACCCTCCCCCTAAAATGACGTCACACCTCAACCTACAACCCCCCCCCCCCCCCTCAAAATTGCAGTTGAATTTTTTTTAAACATCGATATTTTTTCCAAAATCTTGTCTAAACTATTACAATTTATTAAAACAGTTATCTAAAACGCGAAATAACGTCTAAAATTCGTTTTCTAACATTGCTTTTTTATAATGCAAAAATGTGACGTCTTAACATCTGAACCCCCCCCCCCCCTCCCCCTCATCACACATCGTCACAAAATTACGGACCCCCCTCCCCCCTACGAGTGTGACGTCATTTATGGATGATCCCATATGGGAAACTTTAATTAATTCTTACAAATTAATTAAGCATCCAATTCAGTAAACTTTGATATTGCATTGTCATCGGATCTGGAACCACGGGCCAAGTTTAAAAGAAATTGGTTCATTAGAAGTGGTCGAAATTTTGATCACCCGTTTCGACCCATATGACAAAAGAATGAAATAAGTAAAATAGGCCTAAATGATTTTCTTTAAATATATAGATTCTATTATTTAAAAGCCCACTATTGAAGTAACGAATGAATACCTTTACTAAAATTTAAGGAGCTACCCACGCTTTTCTCTTATAAACAATATAGTTTATTTTTTACTTTTAGCGAATAATATATAAAGCTTGTTATTAGACCGTTTTGTTAAGGGGGATGGGGAGGGGGTTTAGACAATGAGGGAAAATTGCCTAAAAAACTTTGAATTATTTTTTAGGCCTCACTACCACGTCATATAATTTATTTAGATATCTGATACAACTATTATAACATTAATGCAGCTCGCGTGGAATCTAGATCTAGATCTAATCTAGATTCTAGATCTTGATCTTTTTTTAGATCAAGAATTCTAATAGTTTTTGGTGCTATAATATTAAATACAGTTTCGGCTATTGGATTGACCTTCTAAAAAATCAACAAGAAAGGCTGGAATGGAGAATAATCTTTCTACTTTCTTTAATTCAAAGAAGATAATTATAGATTCAAGATCAAGATCTAAATCTAGAATTTAGTTTTGACATCGTCTTTTTTAAACATTATAGTAAATAATTAGGCCGATTTTTTTATGCTATGTTTTCTTAGTTCGCATCTAGAATCTAGATCTAGATTCGGTAATCTATCGTTTTAGGTACGTAAAATCGGCCGCAACTAGTAATGTGAAAAACAGGTGACTCCTTAAATTTTAATAATTATTTCACATTTTGATGAGGATTTATGTTTTGAAAAATACAAAAATGTTTCCTTGTTTCATTTATGTACCTGTTTTTAAACAATTGAATTAAAACTTTTCAGTAATAAATGAACACCAGCGATGTTTCCAACAGATGCAACCACGCTCATTTACTATAGCAGCCATCTTGTTTAAGTTTTATTTTTATAGACATATAGCGCGAGATTCAGGCGGAAGTCACTCTATTTTACAAATGGCTGCTGTTTATATAGCAAATCTTGCTTGCAGACACAGCTGTTTAAAGTTAATTTCTGGCCTATATTGATATATTTAGCCATTGATTTAGGTTTATTATTCATTTATCTATAATATTTGACACAAACATATCACAATATACTTCTATTACAGCCTTGACAATGAGGTAACGTTTTCGTACATTAATAGCCGCGGGCGATTTTACGTACCCAAAACGATAGATTACCCTAGATTCTAAATTCTAGATCTAGTGTTAGTGTAGTTTAGTAGATCTAGATCTAGAATCGGTAATCTATCGTTTTGGGTACATAAAATTGCCCGCTGCTATTAATGTACGAAAACGTTACCTCATTGTCAAGGCTGTAATAGAAGTATATTGTGATATGTTTGTGTCAAATATTATAGATAAATGAATAATAAACCTAAATCAATGGCTAAATAATGTAGGCCTAAATATATCAATATAGGCCAGAAATTAACTTTAAACAGCAGTGTCTGCAAGCAAGATTTCCAATATAAACAGCAGCCATTTGTAAAATAGAGTGACTTCCGTCTGAATCTTGCGCTTTAAGTCTATAAAAATAAAACTTTAAAAAGATGGCTGCTATAGTAAATGAGCATGGTTGCATCTGTTGGAAACATCGCTAGTCTTCATTTATTACTGAAAAGTTTTAATTCAATTGTTTAAAAACAGGTACATAAATGAAACAAGGAAACATTTTTGTATTTTTAAAGCATAAATCCTCCTCAAAATGTGAAATAATTATTAAAATGTAAGGAGTCACCTGTTTTTCACATTACTAGTCGCGGGCAATTTTACGTACCCAAAACGATAGATTACCCTAGAATCTAGATCTAGAATCTAGAAATCTAGATCTAGAATTCTAGATTTCTAGATCTAGGCTAGGTCTTGCTGAGCTAGACGAGTCTAACTAGTAACTACTCTAACTCTAACTCGGGAGAATGTTTACACCAGTGTCTGATAATGGAATCTTCTTTTAAAAAGGGGTGTTAGGTTACTGCTAGTTATAGGCCTACAGTATTATATTATGTAATACTATGTTATGTATTATAGTATGTACTATGTAGATCTAGATCTATTAGTTAGAGCAAGGCCCTCTCTAAAAAAAATTGAGGATAAAAACTAGATCTAGATCTATTTTATTAAATTTTGTTAGAGCAGGACTTAGTGAGACTTAAAATTAAAGTTTTTAGGCCTAGTAAAGTAACTGATTAAAGTCGGACTGAGTAGTCTAGTTAATTATAATAGTAGTCATTAGTAGTTAACTAATAACTAGACTCTAGTAACTAGATATTAACTAATAACTACTAGAATCAATATTCTAGATCTAGAATCTAGGGTGTTGGGAGATTGCGAGACGCGAAAAGTGAAATGGCGAGGCGGGAAAATGCGAGAAGATAATGCGAGACATACCTGCGGAATTAAAGGAAAATAACAAGACACTTTTTGTGAAAAAAAATTTTCATGCTTTTTTATCTTTATTTATTTAAATTTTTTTTGTTTGTTTTAAAATAAACAAGCATTTAGCCATACCCTTTAACACAAGTGTTGTATGTTGTTCTTTTTTATCTAGATTTTATTATATAGATAGAGAGATACTAAGAAGATAGATAGATCTATATCTAGATCTATCTATTTAAAAATCCTAACATCGTTGCTGTGCTACTGTCATCGCCCGCTCTCGTTAGCGAGAGGAAAATCCCGTCTCAGTCGGCATTAATTTTAAAAATCTAGCCTGCTCATATTTATACAAAATTTCTATGCAACAATAGAAAATATGTTTCTGGCGGCAGCGGATCCGGGCACGGTGATCTTCAAAGACGGTAAATCAGGCGGCCTCGGCGTTCCACACAAAAGACAGAAGTTGATCTATTGTCGGCGGTATTTCCGTCGGTTTCGAACAAGGTGGTATTCTAAGTCGACACAAAAGATGGGGGAGTTGACAAATCATCAGTATGTCTAGCGACGGAAAAATCGGAAGTTTTAACAATGTAAACGAAACGTCTTTGAAGTCTGGACCAAATACCACTGAAAATCGGGTGCGGTAAATTTTTCGCAGAAATCTTCGCATTTCAACACCACCCAGCGTAAGTATCGGGTTGTGGTAAAATGCGAGACAAAAAGTCATGTGACCGACCATTTTCGCGCCCTTCTCGCATTTTCTCGCCTCGCCTTTTCACGTCTCGCAATTTCCCCACACCCTAGAATCTAGATCAAGTTAAACTAGTAACTTGGTAGATCTAGTTATGATTGATAAGTTAAAATTTAATAGTTAGCTTCTAGATCTAGAATCTAGATCTACTTGCTGTTTATTTATTAATATTTATTATTTAATATTTAAAAGATTAGATTTAGATCTAGTCTAGTTGTGTGGCCTATACTACTGTTACTGTTTATAGTTTATAGGCCTAGTGTTCAAAGTTTAAGTTTAATCATCATAATAAATAATCTTTTCCATTCTTGTCCAAGCAAATCACATGATATTTGTTTAGGGCAGATGAAGTAGAGTTCTTCTGTTTCAAGTTTAAAGACCTCGACTTACAGGCTACACTACAGGAGCACAGGGGGATAGTTTGGTCAGCACTAGCCACTATTCATTATACCCAGCCTTTTTTTCCCCTAGCATGAGTCAGGTACCCATCAGAACTGGGTGGATTTAGGCCCAGGATCTGAAAGTTACTGAACATAAAACTTTTGGGTTAGCAGTCCTGAGCTCTACCATCTGACCATGTTGTCCCATTTTTAGTTTAACGAGTGAGTAAAAGTTGAATCATTATTGACCACCCACAAATAGGCCTAGTTAATTTACTTTACTTTTTTCTAGTTTTGATGAACATCAACAAGGAGTAAATGTGACAAAGAAGCTAGAGTTCAGTGTTATATGTATGACAAAATGAGGTAAAGCTGAAAATCAGTAATTATTTCACTAATTTTTTTAACAAGATAACTTTTCATCGTTCTTTTTAACTTTACATAAAAATTTTTTAAATGTTCGACTTTCATACTTTAAAATGCTGACAATTTATTTGATTTGCTGAATGGTTAAAATTGATTTTTATAATTAAAATTATACATATTAATTAGTTTGTTAAACAAATTTATTAGTTCAATAGTTTAACTTTTCAATATTCAATTTACTCATAAAACTTAGACCTAGAGACTGATATACCATGCTAAGAGAAATATTTTTAATTTCAACACATTTTCTCATCTGTAATTTCAGAATCTTTTCAAGTATGACATTTAAAAAAAAATCTTCAGTAGCCACTGGCATCAACTTGTAAGCCCCCAGCAAGAAAATATTTAGGACCGTCACATCACAAACTAAAGAAAATGCTTCTCTTTGTTGTATTCCGTACATTTGATAGAATATGGACTTGTAAAACCTACACAAGAGAGCTGGCAAGATTTGAAATGGATGTCTCAGCTGGAGAAATCAAGCTCATGTTTATGGTGGATCACATTCTGACAGACAGTCAAGAGAAGGACCTGTATATTCAAAACACACACCTCACTGCCTGGGGTGGAAGCTCTCTGCATGAAACATTATCTTTTTACTGTGGAGGCCACGAAAATTTCCGTCCAAAAATCGTGAGGATGGGTCATAAAAAAGTTGAGGATGTTTCACAGCCTGTTGAGTCTCAGAGGGGTCGAGTGAGAAGATTTTCTGTGCCCAGCTTGGAATTAAATATTTTATCTCCATCAGAAACTCCAAAAAATTCAGAAGAGGTGATTTATTTTGTCCTGCCGATGTACAGGTGCACAGTAGTCCTAGATGCGCACGTCGCGTCTTCTGTTAGTAATGAGTGCTCACGCAGTCGGGTTTTTCGTAAACGTTTCTGGCAATATCTCAAAAATAGGAAAGGTTTTAGGAATTGTGTACCAGAATACCAGTGCTGGACAGATGAGGAAAGGAATGCTTGGGACAACTACCTCACTGTTCCTTACATGATTGATTTGGTGGCCATCTGGCCAAAACAGAAAATTGACTACAGCTGGTAAACACTTATTTCTTGTTTTCAATATTTACTAAATGTAGGCTACAATATTGTAGTATTCTAATTATATTTATATTCCATTAATCTTATTTCAATAATTTGTTAAATTTAAGCACCATTACCCATTTTGTCTGTTTCATCTCTTGAAATTAAATTTTCATCATGTACTGTTACTATGTTTATAAACTGAAGGGTGAATAATGTTTGATGACTATGGTATCTACTTTGTGGCACCAATTAAATTAGTCCTAATTAAATTTACCATTATTTCATGGTAGAAATGTTTATATTACAATTAGATATGAATTTGCATAGATGTAAAAGTTCCTTTTTCATTTTTAAAAATTCCCTACAAATCAGCCAGGTCATTTATTGGCTTGATTAAATAAGTTATAGGTTTTAGTAGTGGGATCAGTTTGTTGTCTAAATGTCTTAACCTAAAACTTCTATAGATTCTTTTTTTTTTTTTACAACACCAAGGAACACCAGAGTACTTGGGTTGCTGAATAAACACATTGTGTTAGAAGAAGGATTTGCTTGGCTGTCAACACTAGGTGGCGCCCATTCATCACTCGGAGAAGCCTTCATATACCATGTAATCTTGGTTTGCTTTTTACATATATTAGCATGATGGTTTTGATTTAGACGTGATAATAGTGCATATTTAAAAATCAAATATGTGCATTTATTATTAACATGACTTTGTTTATAGTAATAGTAATTATATTTTGCTTTTAATTAAATGGTACTTGTATTGTCAATTATTAAGGAAAATAAAAATATATTTTTCAACATTGAGGGCATAGCTAACTCTACCTACACTTGACATTTGTTAAACAAATTTTTCATTCCTTTCTTGGCTTTTGTGTTAAAATATGCAGGCTGAGAGAGCAGGAGAAATCTCCAGGCAACAGCTGAAACTAGCACTGGAGTTGGGGAATGAGAACATGATTGCCAGGTGCTACATCTTCTGGTCTTGGAGTCTTCTACAGCAGGGTCAGCTACGACGCTGTAAACTTTGTGTTTTGTAAGTTGGTTTTTTGTTGGTAATTAGATGAACTTATTAGCAGTAGAATTCTAAACTGTGTGTTTTGTAAGTTGGTTTTTTGTTGGTAATTAGATGAACTTATTAGCAGTAGAATTCTAAACTGTGTTTTGTAAGTTGGTTTTTTTGTTGGTAATTAGATGAACTTCTTATTAGCAGTGAATTCTAAACTGTGTTTTGTAAGTTGGTTTTTTGTTGGTAATTTGATGAACTTATAAGCAGTGAATTCTAAACTATGTGCTTTGTAAGTTATTTGTGTGTGTGTGTTGATAATTAGATAAACTATTGGGGATTAGACTTGTAAACTGTGTGTTTTGTACGTTTTTTGTGTTGGTAATTGGATTAACTATTGATACTATTGTGAAAAAGTGTGTATTGTTAATTATTTTAGTTATTATATGCATTATTTAATGGGGAGAAAATTGTGGGGTGGTGTTGAGCCTAGGATAAAGAATATTTTATATCTGTCACCACTAGAAACACATGGAAGTTCTGCCAAAAGATCAAAGGTCACGACTGGATTCTAGAAAACATGTGTAAAGCAGTCTGGTGCAGACTGCAGTACAAACGTTCACTCAGGCGGAAACACAAATGTTCCCAGTCTTGGTCCAGTCACAGTGACGGTGGCGGACATGACTCGGATAAAGATAGCTCAAAGGACTCGTCAGGGGGGAACGAGGCAAGGAGCAGAAGGACCAATTCTTCTTGTCCAGTGTGTGGCGACAAGGTTCTCAAATCTACACCAATGGTGGCTAGTTCTGTCAGGGTCCACTAGGAGCAGCTACCACACAGCACATCATATAGTCCGGAGGATGTAGTGGTATAAACTGTGATTATTTTTTTTTTCTCTTACAAAACTGTTTACAAAGTAAACAAATTAAAATGAGTTGTTTTTGCTATAGACTTTATTTTAAATCAATAAATTAACTTTATATTTATAGAAATTACTATTATTTTTTTCCAGAATTTTGTTATATCGTTGTTTTAAAAGATATATCTAATGAATTAGAAGTGTTTCAACTATAAATTTTTTACGATTACAAAAAGTGTTAAACTATTATCATGATAGGAAATGAATAATGATGAATTATTGACATAATTGGGTTCAAACTTGATTTTTTTAAAACATACCCGGTGATATTTATTTCACGCAATAATTATTTCTAATTAGTTTTTTGTAACTGATAAAAAAAGTTACCCTATTTCTTTATAGGCATTTGTTTATGAAAACTATCTTTATAACCCTTCCATTTTATATATTTCTGATTAATTATAGTATAGAGATCTAATTATAGTCTAACTCATTTCGTTATGTCCTTTAGTCTGATATTCATTTCAGTTTCAGTCTGAAATTTTCAAATATTTAAGTTCTTCAGTTTGAATTTTGTATGTTTTTTTTTTTTAAATAACTCATTCAAAACATTTGAAGCTTCAAGGGTTAATTGTTGACTTAGCTCTCCCTCTTTTCTCTGCAATAATTTTTTTGTTTCTTCTGTTCATGTTTTTATTCTAGCCTTAAGCTCTTTTCTTCCTTCTTTATTTTGTTATCAGATATTGAACATGAAGGATGCTATTTTTCTATTTTTATCATAGATCTCAAGTTGCTCAATTGTTTAGGGGGTTAAAATGTGTTCAAATAATTGACGGTCTTCACTGAATTGGTAAATGATATTATAACAACATTGTTATAATACTATTAGAACCATCAAGATGTGAGGCTAGTCATACTAACAAAATAGTTTTACTTTTTTTCTCATCTAAAGCAGATGTTCTATAATTACCTCATTTCTAACTTGTCCAGTATAGTGTCCCAAAAACTTAGCAACAGTTGATGCTGTGGTTTAAAAAAATATTCACTTTAATAAAATTTATGAAACAGATATTTGATCATTTCTTTATTTTTAAATGCCATTTCATTGATGCATATATTTATCCCATTCAAGTTAAATGGTTGCATATTTTCACTTTTTTTGTTTTAAATCCACATAAATGTTTAAGTTTTAAATTATATATATTGTTGTTTTATTTTAATGACCTATTATCTTAACCTCAAAGCATTAAGTTTGAAATGTGTGTATATGATGTGTAGTGGTAACCTATTTCTAAGAATGCTGGTAAGTCATGTTGAAGAAATTTTTTTCTTGTTTCACTAGCAATCCCTTGCTCATCATTAGCCTAATCCTAATCTAACTGCAGTTGCCCTGCCTGAAGTCTTTATAGAACCAGTTTAAACAACTGAAGGGAGTTAACTCTGAATAACTCAGGTTCTTCCTCTGTAGCTCCTTCACCAGAGTGCTTGGTTCTTGATCTAAGCCTTGTAGTTATAAATGTTGTAATTGTAGCAAGAATAGCAGATATATCTTCAACCAAGTTTGATATTGGAATTTAAAATTATAGAACATGTTTATCTACAATGTTAAAGAGATATGTTTTGTGATGTGTTGGTTTTTTTTTAATGTTACGGAACAAATTTGTAATGATCACATGTAGCTGACAAGGCAGGATCTTTTCTTTTCTGCATAAAACCAAAGGTTTTGTGAGAAACAGAGAAACTAGACTAGAGAATGATGTTATTTCTAATATTGTGTAAATATTTAATTAACAAGAATTTGAGAACCACTAAATCTCAAATACTAAACATTGTGGTCTATGTGGAGGTTTTATATGAACTAATCAAAGATTTTCTTTCATTGTTTGTGTAAGACTTGAGCTCATTGGCTATCTTGGTAAAGCCAATGTAATAATTTGCTAAACCCAACGTAATAACTTGCTTAACACAATGTTATTTATATATCAATTTATCATGTGCATGACTGTGATTCATTGAGCAAAAAACCCAAAGTCAAATCATTTCTTTGAAGCAAATATATAAATTTGTACAGAAAAAACTATTGTATAATATTTCAAGTTATAAAAAAAAACTGGATATGGGCATTATCAGGAAGTAAACAAGTCACTAGTATTCCTCCAGAGCTTTAACATTCCTTAATTATATAGGACAGGTATGCTTGTTTTGTGAGAATAATGGAACAAAATGTTCCAAATTATATCAACTGTGACACAAATGTTTAGAAATTTTAAAAAGTTATAATAATGGTTGGATTTTAGTTACTGCCTGCTTTTAGTTTAGTCTTTAATTTTTACATTGTTACAAAAACTTTTCTCTGAGGGCGCTTGATAAAAAATAATGTGCCCTTTTGCCTTAGTACTTAAGTTTTTGACAAGACCCCCAATTGTAGGCATACTACTGAGAAGTCAGCAGAACAACCAAAATATTTAATTCTGTTTTACATAATTCATATGATTTTGCTCTAATGGCTGGGCAATGTATTTGGAGTGCCTTATTAGTTCTTAAAATTATGTAGTATTGTGTTTTATTTTTTTTAGTTAAAGTTCTACTAACATTTTATTTATCTATCCACCTGGCATATGTGTATGTTTAGATCTGATTCATCAAAGGAATAAATAGTTTTGTTTTGATAACTGTTTTAATTTAATGAACTTTTATTTTAAATTAATGCATGCAGTGAAAAATTATGGGTTGGACTGTACACTCAGTCAGTAATCATGAGGGGCAATGACATGTCATAGCCATAAGTTGCACTCACCAATGGTAATATTTAAATTTGAATAATGCAACGATAAAAAAAACACAAGTAACTTTCCCTGCATTGGGATGTATTAAAATATTTAGCAGGAGAGTTGATGTAGTTTCCTTTGTTAATTATGTCCCTTGTTTGTTTTATGACTCAGTTTTTACTCCAGAGAACAATGCTGGCTAGCTACCAGTCTTTTTTTGTACCATAACACTTCTGAAAGCTACAAATTATCTTGATACTAGTTATAACTTATTAACTAGCACACATGTTTTTTAGAAGAAAGGAATAGTTAATTAAGTCTAATTTATTAATCTACTTACATTATTTGAATAAATAAATAGGTAGCAAGCACAGAATTATTTTGTTATTTTTATTAGAAACAATGTAAACAAAACAACTAGCCTATAGTGAGAACACAAGAGAAGCAGAGCTAATACAATAGCAACTAAAATTCACTTCTACTGAAACAAAACAAAATAAAAATTGGGAAGAAGAGATTTAAAAGTTGTAAGATTTCCTAATGCATTTTTTTCAGCACAAAAACTTGAGAAAATTCAAAGAATGGTTAAAAAAAATAGAATTTGATTTGAATATAGTGTGTGATCAGTTTTAAAATATTTGACGTATAAAAGAAAATTAATATTTTATATGATCAACTGTATTAGATTTAAAAATAAAAATGTAGAATAATTTTCATAAAAAATGTTCAAGAATGAATTGAAAAAGAAAATTAGATGTTTTGTGCAATCATATTTAAATGACTTAAAGAAATGTGATGTATGATCAGTAATGACCTATTTACAAACAAGACATCAAACATCAAAAGATAAGTCTTTGGCATCAAACATTATGTAACAAGTTTTCACCAAAGTGACATCAGATGCCAAGTCAGACCTCCACATCATAGATCTGTGCCTCCATGTCATCAAATGTTATCTGGTGCTAGTAAATGTCATGTGTCTAGTCCTCTGGGCCTATATCTGTGCCATCAAATGCCACAAAATATGCAATTGCATAACTGGTTTATGAAATGTCATGTGCCTACACATCTGCCATCAAATGTCACATGACACCATGTCATATGCCAACACACCCGTGTCATCAAATGTCATCATATGCACATGTCTAAACCTCCGTGCCATCAAAGTTGTGGTAAGCAGCGCCAGGCTCCACACCAGTGCAGATGTTCCTCCCGCCCCTCACACAGAGAAATGGATTTCCCTTCATCAACCCCACCTCCTCACAAACTGTGACCTCATCCTCACTTAAAACCTCGTCACTGTCGTCCTCATTACTCCCATACACCCCCTCACCAAACAGTTCAAACCCTAGACTCTCATTTTCTTCATCACCACCATAACCGCATGACTCTTTATGATCTACAGTGGAGTCATTACTTTTTGTAGAACCACATGGAAAACAACAGTCCTCATTACTGCTGCAGCTTTCTTCATTCTGGTCCACATTATTATGATCCACTGCCTTCTGCTTACTGCATGAGTCTGGTACAACAGAGTTTTTTTCTGCACTTAACTCACAATGATAGTCTGAATGTTTGTGTTTGTCTGCAGTTTCACAGCAAATATCCGACTCACAGAGTTTATTGATTCTTTCAATATCATTGACACGTCTTGAGTCATTGGTAATTAGACTAATATCATCACTGACATGACTTAAGTCATCTGTCGTTGGACAAGTATCACCATTGATGTGAATTAAATCATCTGTTTCTGGACAAGCATGCAAGCGTGAATCATCTGGGTCATTTATTGAGACGATTCCATTTCCTGCTTTGATAGGCATATTCTCTAGAACACTGATTTCATTAACAGAGCTGCTACACTTTTCTGGTAAATTTATGTCATCACCTGGGTTTGTGCAGGGAACATGGATCATGTCATCTACTGGGTCTGTGCAGGGAACATGGAACATATCATCAGCTGGGTCTGTACAGGGAACATGGATCATGTCATCACCTAAGTCAACATGTAGCGGGTCATCATCTGGGTCTACATGGAGCGGGTCATCACCTGGGTCTGTACAAGGAACATAGAATGTGTCATCACCTGGGTCTACAAGGAGTGGGTCATCACCTGGGTCTGTACTGGGAACGTGGATCATGTCATCACCTGGGTCTGTACAGGGAACATGGATCATGTCATCACCTAGATCAACGTGGAGTGGGTCATCACTTGGTTCCACATGGAACATGTCATCACCTGGGTCTACACGGAGCGGGTCATCATTTGGGTCTTTACTGGGAACATGGAGCGGGTCATCATCTGCGTCTACATGGAGCAGTTCATTACTTGGGTCTACATGGAGCAGTTCATCACTTGGGTCCACATGGAGCAGGTCATGACTTGCGTCTACATGGAGCGGGTCATGACTTGCGTCTACATGGAGCGGGTCATCACCAGGGTCTGAGCTCAAGCTAGACAAATCAGACTGAGTATCGTCACTGCTCATCATTTCCTTGTGTGCTGTATCACACAGGCCTGAATCAACCGTATGCAGATTGCCAGAGTGCAAACAGTAGCCATTGTCCTGACTTTCAACCAACATCAAGTCTAGCATGTCACATGAACAATCACACAAATCTGTAAAAACTGGAAGTGTAATTACAAAAAGTCTGAATTAAAATACTTCTGAGCATACTGAAATATATTTGGATGCCTGAAATGAGAGTTAATGTTGAGATAGAAAGTAATCTCAGTTTCTTTAAAAACCCAGTAGTAGTCTTTGATGCTAGAAAAAATCTGGCACTAATCATGCTGATAGTGAAGAACTAGCCATCTTGCAGGTCACAGCATACAATAAACTCATGCTAGAGAAACTTCAGTTTAAAAAAAATAAATTTCTGCACATTGTATTAGGTTCGATTTTCTTAAAATAACTGGCTTTATTTATTTAATAATGTAGAATTGTCCTTAAGATAAATTTTATGAACATCTTTGTAATATCTTTTGTAAAAACCAAGTTAAAAATCACCATTCTGAATGTCAGCTCATGCACAAGACAAAAAAAAAACTATCAAGAAAATATTAGGGGAAAATCCATTTGAATCAGCACACATCTTTGCACTCGAGAGGAACATGCAAAGAAACAAGCACAAGGAAGAGAGTCCTGAGATATTTTAATGTTCCTAGTCAGATCAGTAACACTGTACAGTGTACAGTAACTGGATGACATTGAAAATATTCCACTTTGTGCTTAAGTAGACAAATATGCTACAGACATTGACAAATATTTCTTACATAAGTGGACAAACATATAACAGCATCAACAGAGAGGAAAAACAAAACAAAGTTCAGTGTTTGTATTTTATATTTTCTTACAAATCTCCATGATTTCACATCTGTACAAAACTAACAAGATCACTCAGCCAAGCAGCTTAAATTAATGTGTCTGCCACAGAAATCATTTTATGCTAACAAGGGCAGTAACTCATCAACTAAAGCAAAAAAATGTTTGGAAAAAAAAAAGGCACCTAAAACAAGCCATAAAGCATGACAGAGAGTTTCCTGAAAATATCTCCTTAATGCTACTGTCTAAATTTTAATCAGTCTTGATAAAAGCTCAGAGAAAAAAAACAGCAGGTAATTAAATTTTCTACAAATTAAAAACATTACTTAAACATTTTTTTTCCTAACATTAAAACAAAAAATTGTACTGGTCAATGTAGACATAATATTAATTGAGAATATAAATATGTCACAATCAATTACGGTCTAAACAACACCCCTATCACCAGTGTTAAGTCCAAAGTAAGTTTACAAGAGTTCAATAAAAATCTATTTGTGTCCATAAACACAAAGTTAGATGAACTATTTACATCTACATATATGACACTGTTCAACAGGTTCTCTTGTCAAAGGGAGATTACTATGAATAAAATTATTATACATGCATGTAATATAATTTTAATAGAAAGAAGTATAATTTACAAGTACTTCTTAAGGTTTATAAGTGTGATCTAAATTTTTTAATAAGTTGAGTAGGATTTGATAATATAATAAATAAGATGAAGCATCAAGAGGTAAGTCATAAACCATTAAAAATTAATTTTAAAATTATTTGTTGCGGTTCTAAAATATTGGTTTGGTCTAAATTATTCACATTTTCCTGGCATAAGGGAAACAATAATTTAAATTCAATGATGCCATCACATATTCTCTGTTCATGCATTTGAAATATTTAAAATGTTTATGTGGAGCTTTCTTATCTAAATAAATATAGTACAGCATTAATTACAAAGCCAGTCTATTCCACTAGTGTACCTGAGGTAGGGGAGATGATCACTGCCATCACCAGTTCTATCCCATAATTTTAATCTTTATTTTCTCGTTTGTGAACAAATACAGATTGAGTCGTTTTGCTCCTCTTGAATTTCCTAACTAATGTGAAAGAGATTGTAGGACTTTGATATTTTAATTTTATCTTTTTTCTAATTACTTATTTATACACATACTATTATTTTTTATTAAAGCAATCATTTTAATTAATTTTATTTTTCAGTACCACATTTCAATTAGAAGATTTTCTTTTAGAAATTGAATACTTTTTTGGAAAGTTGACAGAAGATCAGCTAAGCCTTGCAGATACTTGTCTTTAACATAATAATTTAGAATGACCGAAGGTGCATAGCAGATCAGCCTATAAATGAGGGAGGGGTTCCCACTATTTAACATCGCTTCAAAACTCAAACAGTAATATCCAACCACAAATAGCCTAATTATAGAACAGAATTGAATGTGCCATGCTGTTCTATACAGTATTACAGGGAAAGCAAGAGCAAACAGACCAATGAGACAGTTGAGCAGTGATAAAACCCAAGAAAGACTTGTAAAACATAAAAAGCACTGGCAAGCTGTCAACCAACTATGGCACAATGAATGAGCAAACAAAGGAGGACTGGTGTAAGGCAAACAGACAAAGCATGAGATGGCCAAGGAAGTCTTTGCTGTAAGGAATGGCTGGTGGGTCACCACTCAGGGGGATGGTAAAACATCAATGACACAATGCTGCGGACAAGTATAGAACAATGACAAAAAATGTTGCGGACAAGTATGTAACAATGTTGCTGACCAGTAAAGAACATTGACACAATGCTGGTGACAAGTATAGAACAATGACAAAAAATGTTGCGGACAAGTATGGAACAATGTTGCTGACATGTAAGGAACAGTGTTGCTGACAAGTATTGAACAATGACACAATGCTGGTGACAAGTATAGAATAAGTATAGAACAATGTACTTGACAAGTATAGAACAATGACCCAATGTTGCTGACAAGTATAGAACAATGACAAAATGCTGCAGACAAGTATAGAGCAATGACACAATGCTGCTGACAAAAAAGATCAATGACACAGCCTGTTGAGAGTTATGTATGATCTAAATCATGTCAAATTATAGACAACCACTTGCATCAAGGTTGTTAAAATGACATTCAAACATTCATCAATAAAATGGATTCAGACATTCTCCATTTACTTTTCACAACCAACAATAAAAAGTGATATAAAGTTTTGACATGATTGGCTCACATTTAGATCTGCTCATAATTAACGTGACATATACAAATCTATATACAGCGAAGATCCAGCACTCCACATATAGGGCAGTCTGCTCTGGTCAACATTCAACAGTTCCATTACTTAGCAGCTATCAGTGATGGTCATCAATAACTTCATCGCTACTACAAATAACTTCCTGGTTTTACTAATCAACCATGGCTACAGCCAATGGTGTAGTCAAAAGGTTGTTAATTAATTATTAACACACTTCACACCTAGGTTACTAGTCAGCTAAAATCTTTTCTTCATCATTAGTAGAATAGAAAAAAAAATCTACTAGTCATAATACAAACACTGAATGCTTGTAATATTTTGTATCCATGCATATTTAGTTTAAACATAATGAAGCTTCAAGACATGTATGTACAAAGTAATTACAATAACATGTGTGATTAAACATATTATGTTAATCCCTTGAATGGAATACTTGCTGATACAAGATAACACTTTCAAGGTAGGCAGGAGAAACAGAAGGGTTACAGTACAGTTTCTTTCATTTATCTCTAGGCAGATATTTATAAACCAGATGCTTGTTCTACTCATACAAACACACAGACAGACACACATGTAGCAATGAATCTCAATTTATAACCAGCAAACAAAAATCATCACTTCATACAAGGTCATATTTTAGATAAAAAACATGTCTTGTTTAAATATTTTGAAAACTTGCTGTTTAAAGCTATGCACATGCATACCCACAGTCAATCTGCCTAGAGAGAAACAATACCCTGTATATTATAGTAACACAGCCCTCAGTCCAATAAATAGCTCATCATGTACAATATTTGCTTGTTACTTACATAACATACAACAAGAAATGTACAGGCTCGACTAAAGGATGTTTTACAGGAGGCAAACTCATTCTTGGAATAATTTTATCATCCTTTATGCTTTCATTCTAATTAGAACTGCAACTCCAATTAGAATCTATGGAAATGTATCAGACGGGAAAATGTTTAAGACATAACAAATTCAACAATAGAAAAAAGTCTCAGCCAGTTTGCTAGTCTTTAGAAAATCATTTCATCTAACCACTATTAGAGCTGATGCCCAAAATATGCAGACAAGAACAAATTGTTTGTTTCACTACAGTTAATCTGTTTAGATATAAAACATTATAAAAACAACAGATTACTTTATTCTTTTAGATATGTTGAGTATTTCTTGATCAACTTGGGAAAACCAAACAGCAGTATTTCCTCTTTTAACAGTATAGTTTCAGTAAAAAATTTGAAATTTCAAACATCTGTCAACTGACATTTCAAATATCTGTCAACTGACATTTCAAATATCTGGTCAACTGACAGTCCAAAGTAATATGGCCACCTTTACATCCAATTCCGTTTATCTAAAACATACTACTATTATTATGTTTTCCCACTTTAGGGGCCTTGTCATCTACTTAAGAACAGACTACAGAGATGAGCCCTAGTTGTAGGTCAGCTATTCATGTGGTGTACTAGTGGTTGTGACAGTCCCTACAGGAGACTTTGTGCAATGTAAGATCAAACCAACAACAACAACAGTGCAGTGGTTAGACACACAAGGGGTGGTTAAGGTGGGTTGAGAACAACTTGAGATGTTAGAACATTTGTTCATCATCACACTGGTCAGTCCAATGCCCAAACGCTGGAAAAAAAGAGGCAAATAAAAAAAATTGCATTCAGATCCAATGCTTACATGAGGGTAGGTGAAGGGGATGATGAATGGCAGTTGCTCACAAGTGAAGAGTATCACAGTTCCCAGAAAAATGCACACAACGGAAAACTGAGCAATTACAAACTTATTTTACTAACTTTAATTTTGTCATATTTCGTGGAAGTGTTTAATTATGCTACAAGTTATATGTGGTCATTCTTTGTTAATGTCAGAAAATATCCGATTTAAGAAAACAAAATGCCCTTCCAAAATTTTTTAGCACAGTTTTCCGTTGTGCATCTTTTTGGTCACCAGTATCACACATCCATGCTTAAAAATGGTTTTCATTGGTCCAGGTTTTTTTCCCCACAGTGTATAGAGAGGAATTAGAAGTACAGGACAATGAAAGAGATTCAAATAATAGATCTAATGCAATTGTAAACAAAATGTAGACCAAAATTTTATGGTCCATTGAATTACTGATGAAATAAATAGTAAAGTAGATAGTCCACAAATTAAACAGCCCATAATTTTACTCATGAAAAAATATCTGATTGTAGCCGGTCCAAAAATTATACGATCTATAATTTTACAGATATATTTAATGTCTTACAATTTGTATGGTCTACAATGCTACAGAGATAAAGTAGTTTTAAAAGGTGAGAAAATGTACCTTCACATATTTCACAGTAAGGCCGAGGTGATTTAGGATCTCCATGGTGACGAGTGGGCTCAGGGCTATGGGACATTGCTTGTTTGGGACAGTCCTCTGTTTCGTGAAGATCAAACACGTCACAGATATCACAGAACAATCTGGGTGGGGCGCGACTTCTTGATGGAGTTCTGAAAGGGGAGTAACAAATACACTCATCTTTGTTAGTGGAGTTTTGAACGGTAAGTGAGAAATAGTCATCTTTGTTGGTCTAACAGCGGGGGTAATAAAATAAATAAATGGCCATATTGTCTGGTAGAGTATTTGATAATTGCAACTTGGTAATCAAGGTGAAACCCTGGGCCCTAACTTGAGAAGAGCCAGATGTATCAGGCTCCTATCTCCACACAGCTGATGTTTGCAAGGGAGAGGCTTCACTTATACAGCTAAAATGGGGTCTAATGTAACTGAACATAATGGGCAGCTGTGTCTAATACAGGGCTTATGATTATAAATATCAACTTCAGTTTAGATTTACTTTTAAAATCTATTTTATTTTTTTTGCTTAAGGATGTCTTAACTCATTTTTTGTTACAGTCATAGATTAACAAAGTAATCAACATACAACAGTTGTAAACCTTAAGAGTTTTGTATCTAGTGAAAAGTACACAAATGATAAACAAACATCGGATGTGAAAATTGTCTAAATTTGATTTCCCTGCCCAAATTTCACCAGTTACATAAGATTCTAATAAATATCACATTTGTAGACAGTAACAAATATTTTTTAAAAACCCACAGAAAACAAAGGATGATTAGTAGAGGGATAATCTTACTCTAATGGCTCAGTAAATTCCCCATTAGTGTGTATCCCAGAATCCTCCATGACAGAAAGCCTGTGCTGCAGCTCCTGGTTTTTGTTCTGCAGCTCCACAATGACGGAGTTTAAGAAATCTACCTGTCCTTTAGCCGAGTCCGCCTCATCTTTTAAATGTTGATAAACCTCATCACCTGCATATTCAAAATGTTCAGTTAAACAACTGCGACACAAAACATACTATACTAACATACTAATACCAGTTTTATACCCAAATCAGAGACACTAAAGAAACATAAATATGAACATAAAAGCAAATTGTTACATACATGTTTTGAAACCCCACACACAAGCATACACCTAGCAACAAATAATATCCTTATCTCTTACCTGAAATCATGCTTGCATTAGATGCTGCTTTACTCTGGGCCTCTGCTAAACTGTGCTGAGTTTGCTGTAAGTCACTCTGTAATTGTTTGATTGTTTTCTCCAGGGTTGTCTTTTCTTTCTTCAGCAAGCCTTCAGATGCTTGTAATGTTTTCATCTCAGAGCCCAACTCACTGACCTAAGGGAGGTTGATCAAGGGGAAATGGATAAGGTCAATATCTTAAAAATAAACAGATAGAGAGAACAATATCTTATAAATAGATTGAAGTACATCTTCACTTTTCCATATTTAGTGTACAGTAATTAAGTTAAGTGATTTATTATTAAGATTGAGTAAAGGGAAATAAAAAAAGGTAAAATGGAGATCTATCTTCCCATTTGTATTTATAGTCTACAGTAAGATAGTCAAAGGATTTACTAATAAAAGATTGATTAAAATGCCAACATTATCATATACAGATCTTATACAATGCTAGTTACCTACCTTTGTTGAATGTTTGTCAACTTCCTTGATAAATTGCCTGCACCTATGCAAAGAAACAACAGATATATAGAAATATGCATAACATTATGAAGAAAAACTTTCTAAATAATCAAATCCGTTTTTTTTAAATTTTGTTTTTAATGAGTACTTAAAGCTTTTAAATGGTCTGGAACAAATTTTTGAAAATAACTACAAGATAGAGCTTATTTGAAAGATAGTTCCACACAAAAAAAAAATATACTGGCTAGAAGATGCTAACTGACCTCAGGCCTTTGTAGACTAAAGTTACCAAACAACAGCTATTTTACAATCAAGCTTAAAGTCATTTTCATTATAGATCATGACAAAATGTTTACCAAGCATATAAATGCCACATCTACGACTAGATAAAAGCAATGAAATGGATTCACAAAGAAAACAAGCTTATCATGCAAAGGTTATCAACATGTGAAATCTTTTTCTTTTCCATGAGTTAATTTGACAAGTGTTATCTCCCTGTTTTATCCAGTGCAAGATGAAAAATAGTTTTAAAATTGTCTACTTTCTGAAAAAAAATACCAAGCCTGAAATATACTTATAGAAAAAAAATGTTAGTATTTTGCTTTATTAACCCAAGCACTAAAAAATTATTAAAACTTTTTCTCCTCCTATACCCTAGTTAATTAAAAAATAAATTAAGATTAAAATACACTTTAAACAATAACAGCAAAAACAAATATTTAAAAATACAGATATTTTAAAAATAAAATGCTGTTTTTACATAAACAGAAGCTGAAATATAGACTATCTTTTAAAATGTACATTTAAGGGAATGGAGATTAGGATTTTAAAAACCTTTGCACACAAATCATGAATAAAAAAATATTTTAAATTGACAAGTTAGATAATATTTTAGATTCAAGTACAAAAAAACCCCACAGATGTAGGAAAAGGTTATACAAAAAAAAAGACTTTAAAAAATGTAAAAAAGAAAAGCTTTAAAATGGTAAGTACAGTAAACAAAACAAAACAAACACAATATTCAAACACAAGGACAATACATGTTTGCACAAAGGCAATATCTGCTGCTGATATAAAAAAAATAATAGAAACCCTAGTAGACAATATCTATTAAAGTTTCTTCTACACTTGTATTGTTATTACAGTCAGAGGCTAAGTTCAGAATTAGGGTTAAGGTCAAAACTAAGGTAGGACTACTAGCAACATAGAATGAGGGTCTGTGTTAAGGCTAGGAAATATATAGCCTCAAATCTCCTACCAACATTTTAATAAGTATCCCCAAAACTAATATACAGACTAAAATATACACACAAAAAAACACAAATAAAAACCGATACACAAAACAGATACAATGTAAATGACCTTTGATACGAAACAGATACAATTATTAGACAAGAACAATGTAATGACCTTTGAGATACTCAGACTAAACAGATACAATTATTAGACAAGAACAATGTAATGACCTTTGAGATATTCAGACTAAACAGATACAATTATTAGACAAGAACAATGTAATGACCTTTGAGATATTCAGACAAAACAGATACAATTATTAGACAAGAACAATGTAATCGCCTTCAGACAAAACATCACAGAATTAAGTGTAGTACCTTTTAAGATATTCTAAAAAGACAGACACAATTATTAGCCTGCACAACACAAAATGATGCAGTTCTAGATAAGACAATACAGGGTGTGATTTGTATACCAGCACTATAAACCTTGAGTGCCATCCACAGTTGACTACAGCTAAGCAAGTTAAAGAAAAAACATCTTGTAAGTCTACATGTAGCGTGCACATGCCTATGAAAAAGGACCAAATAAAAGCCCATTGAGCTAAACAAGCCACTACACACTGCCCTGATGTAGAATCTTACCATCAATAAGATGAAATTAGTTGACATGTCAAGCACAAATCCGCTCAATGAAATGTTCATCAAATTCAAGGGATTAGTGGCAATTAAAAGCATACATTTTTATTTAATTATTTGAAACTGCTTTAGACTATTTAAATTCAAATAAAATATAAATTACAATGTATACTATTTGGAATATGGAGAAACTCAATTATTGTAACTTAATACATAATTTGCAATTATTTCAACAGACATGTTTTAAATTTTTAACACCAAAGATCAAAACCATGGTTTTTGGATTTCAAAGACAACTCAATAAATTTAATCACTTTAAATGCGCTAACTTAATTTATTAAAATTATTGCCAACCACAAAAAATCCACAAGAACACAAAACATAACTAAACATTCCAGGCGAAAAAAAAAGAAACCTGACCAATCATTCAAGTTTTCAAACCAAGATCATGAAAATCACGTTGAGAAAAAGTAAGCAAGAAATTGATTTTTAAACCAATTTTTGAAGCAGGAAAAAAAAACTTACTTTTCTTCTACAGCTTCCTTTTCTTTCAGTAATTCACTTTTTTCTTTCCTCAGCTGTGAATAACAAACCAAGGGTATAGAATGAACTTATTTCAAAGAATTTTCTTATCAACAAATTTGGGTAAATGTTTGATAGACTGCTAGAAAATCCTGGATTAAGAAAACAATGCTCTATACTTTTTGAGTGTTGTTAATTTACTACTAGCTTATGTTTTGTTAAGTATGTGGGGTTAAAGTATCTTTAAAATGTCAACAACTTACCAGATCTCTCTCCTGTACAACAGTTTTCAACTGATCCAGCTCTGCCTGCAATTCAGCTAGCTGGAATTCTTTAGATTCTGCCAAATCCTTGGCTTCTTGCAATGATATTCTTAGAGATCCCCTGCAACACGGGAGTAACATAGTCATGAAATGTGCAACATAAAAAAAAAGATAATTTTTAAATTTACAGATGAGTTAATGAAATGCTGATCTCACAATTCATGTGTCAATAGTTCTGTTTCAGTCTGTGACTTCACCATCAGCTCCTCAGCTTTCTTTGTGGACTCCAATTTGATTTTGTCCAACTGTTAAATACATGATGTAAATAATGTAATCAACCTTAACCTCAGTAGCTTACATTTGCAATATTTGAAAATTATTTTAAATATTGACTTTATCTAGCAATTAGTCCCTAAGAGTAACAGTTGTGGTAACCTAATTAGCACTGACAAGTCTCCAGTAACTTGATAGCTGAAAGCAATGCTAGTAGAACAAGTCCATACCTCTTTCTTTGTCTCCTCCAGCTGAATGTCTCTCTTCTGGACATCTCCCCTCAGCTGGACCAGCTCCTGCTGCAGTAGGTCTCTTTCTTGAGCCACTTCCTGTTTCTGTTGCTTGGCTTCATCACGAGACTTCTCAGCCTAAACGACACAATAACAGAATCTTTGAGACCTCAGCATAAACAAAAAAAGAACAGAAATTAAGGAGAATTCTCAGCCAAACAACAAATTTAGTGGAGACTTCTCAGAACTGAAAACACAAGCTTAGAGTAGCGGACTGATTAGTAGTAGAACAAGTTAATGTTAACCCAAAATTATTCTAGGTTTTAAAGCACGCCACACTGCTTTAATCACATAGGTTTTAAGTATCTCTATTAGGGGTTAGCGTGGTTGAGTCGGTAAAGCTCATGGTTGCTAAATCGAAAAGTCTCGAGTTCGAACCCTCAGGCAGATGAGGCTCGTTAGCTGGGGACAGCCACTCTTTTAGGAGAGAAAACTCCAAAATCAAACAACTGCTGCCTTGTAGTTTGTACTTGGTTGGACAAAAGCTATGGCAGCAAATCTAAAAAGAAAAGCAGGCTGAAATAGGAGTCAATGGCCTCAATGGCGCATTACCAGTTGTCACGTATACTTAATTATGCTGGAGGGGTTTCCTTCCAACACCAAAATTAAGAATGAAGAAGTATCTATATTTATTTAAGGTAAATCAAATTGTGCCAAACAGATTATATTTTTTAAACATTGCTTAAGAAAACCATAGTAAAGAGCTACCTCTTGTTTAGCTTTAGTCATGACCTCAACTTCCAGTGTCAACTTCTCCACTTTGTCCTCCAGTCCCACACTAGCTCCCTTGGATTTGTTGACCAGCTCCTGTAGGTTGGTAGCCTCAACTCTTGCCTGGATCAGCTCTGTACTCAGTGCTGCCTTCTCTCCCTCTACCCTCTTCAAATGTTTTTCTGCCTGTTGTTTCTCATACTGTTCAGGTTAAAAAATAAAACCACACATTAACATTTATTCTGAAAGAACATTTTCCCCAGCAAAATAATATTTTCTTCTAACAAAAACAAATAACTGACATATCTTAATATTGGGTTTAATTTTATTGAACACTCAACACACTAAAAGCCAAAAAAAAAAAAAAAAATGAAACTTCCAAATTAATGTAGATCTACATTTATTTTATGCATGCCTCCTTTCTACATCTTGTAAACTGTAGAGCTTTAGAATGATCAACATCAACCAATATGACCCACCCTATAGTTTACTGAGTTCTACACAAGCCCCCTAAGTGCCCCTTCCACCCTTAATTCTACACTAAGTCATCTATTTACTGACCTGCATAGCCTCCTTCTCTGCAGTCACCCTGTCTAGTAACTGTTTGTGTGCTGTTGTTTTGTCCTCTTGTTTACTAAGTTCATCTCTTATATTTAAAACTTCTTGTTGCAAGTTTTTAATCTCAGCTTCCTTACGCTCTAATGCCTCCTTTTTCTCACTAGCTAAGTTTTCTACTAACTGGTTTGTTTTGGCTTTAGATTTTTCTACTGTTTCATTCTAGGGAATAATTTTTTTTATCAATATATTAATGAAAAAAATAAAATATGAAATAGATGTTATATTTGATAGAATGTAAGAAAGAATATAACTTATTAATCTATTTCATACTAAAGTGTAACATATAACATTTTCTCAGTAATTCTGTTAATTACTTTAATAGCCAACAGCTATTTTGTGTTCACATATGTGCAGAACTAATAACACAGATAAAAATAAAACTGTTGTAAGTTTACTCAAGCAGATCATGGGGTTTAAAGGCACATAACACAACTAAATACAACATTGTGAGAGATGTTTTTTAAAACAACATCACCAACAAATACTCACTAATTCCTTAACTTGGTCCTGCAGTTTGGCAATGATGCCCTCAAAATTTTGTTTAGCCTCCTGAATTTCCCTATCTTTCTCCTGCTGTAAAACCTCATAGTTTTCTTTTGCTTTAGCTAGATTTTGAGAAGAGCTCGACAAGTCGTTTAGTAGATCCTCGATTTTTCTAAAGGAGACAACAACAGCGTTTGCCATTTTCATTTGCAGAGCTTTGATTTTGTGGGACAGAGTGAGGAAATTATCTTTCTTGTTTCCTGGGCTGAGATGCTCGTTGTTTGATTTACTTATTATTGCTTTATGGTACAGAAACATCTCCAAACAAGGAAGACTTTTTAGTGATTTTGACAAGCAGTGCTCAACCCAGGAACACAACAAAGTAACAAAAAGTTACACAGAGATTCTAGGGCAGTGTTTTATACCTTTTGTGAGTTTCCCAATTAAAATAAAAAAGGAACATTTTATTATCAATAGTTTACATTACAGTAAGAAACAAAATATGGATTTTCGAGGGCATTTAGTTAATTTCATGACGTAGCAGTTACATGACCAAAATCGCTATACAAATTTTAAGACATCTAATTACATCTAGGTAGCTAATTACTACAAATTATACTATGTAAAAATAAAATTGTAAAAAGAAATGTTTTGAACAATAAGCCTTGGGTTTTTCTACAAATTTGGGAAAATTGAAAGCAAGAAAGTCTAAATTGGGATTGAGAAAAATAAGCACCATTAATTGCAACTGATCAGTTTAAAAAAATAAAAACCAAGAAAACCACTGCTCTAGGCTTTAAAAGCTAACAAAACATTTAAATCAAATCTAGCCTTTAATTTCTATTACTTAGCTATATTAAGTTTTCATTTAGAAATTAATTTGAGAAAATAAATGTAAATTGAATTAAAAAATTCTAATTTTGAGCAAACAATATCAACGACTAAAACAATTAGCTAATAAAGAAAATCAGGACAAAGTAATGCATGATTATCTCCTGTTACATGACATTTTGACACTATTTTTCTATAACAAATAATTTTATGACAGATAATGCATACTACTAGCATATACAGCAGCTAATGCAATGAAACTTCAATATAATGCACAAAAGATGTGTGTTGCTCTTGCAACCAAACAAGCAGAATAATAAGGCTGCACCTGCTAGAATATGATGCATCTGAAGATAGTGGACACAACGTTAAAAAGTTTCACAGCAGGAACAAAATGTGATTTAGTCAGTGTGCAACTAAGATCAATCTCTGGTGCAGAATGAGAGTACACACAAGAACCAAGGCACCTGTCTGACAATTCTGGTCAGTTACACCTGTTTGGTACCAATCGCTTAGTTGGTTGCATTTATAAAAGAGTTGAAGACTAGTGGTCCATCATACAAGCATTATACCAAAATTGGTACAAGTGGTCCACTATACCAGCATCTCAAGTGGTCAGTCTTCAAAGTGTTAATACATCTGGTCAGTCAAACTACAGTTGTACTAGAACTCTGACATGCCAGAAAGCCACTCTGCAAATCTAAGACATAAACTATTGCCTCACACAATTAAAATGTCTAAAATAAGTCACAAGGCAGATTGAGTTGAGCATACATATGTATGGCCAATCTGTTCACACAGTCCTATAGCAGTTAATTCAAATCTTCATTCAAAGGAAATAGAACCCCGCATGAAGTTAGAGAGAAAAATTTGCTCTCCACACTTGTGTGATTAGCCAACTGTAACACTGGTCAGTAAACTTGCTCAAACAAAGCCCCTCACAAAAGGTTCACACTTTTCAACATGCCTGTTAGTTTTTTTATTAGCCAAGTTTTAAAATCATGCTGTGTGCTTTGTCAAATAATTTAATATTTAGCAATTGTATGTTCATTCGTTTACATACCATGCTAATAGTGTACTCATATAAATAAATTTTCACTATATACAGGGTGGTGTTGTTATATGCAGGTTGTGTGAAATATGGCAATACAGTTGCCATGGTAATGATCAATATTATAACATGCATATCTTGCTGCCAGATAAGATAAACAGGTTGCCAGTATGCACTGGTAAAAAAAACAAAAGATAATTTTCATCAAAAAGTAAATAAGGAGAGAACATGGTATACATAAGAAGCATCTATTTGGGGCTTAGATTTTCATCCATTAGTTGAACATCTCTCTAAAGTGCTTGTTGGGACTAAAAATTTTAAAACTATGCATACATTGGGCTAGAAACATCATCTTACTAATTTAAAGATAATTATATGGGGAAGAATACAGAGTATACGTAATGCTTCTATATTACCCTCTTGGCTATTGTAATTTTCTTCTGTTTACCTGAGGTTTGAACACAGAGTAACCCGTATTAAGACAGAAAAAATTATATTATTGTTAGTACCCATCACATGGTGTAGAGAATTTTTTAACACAGAAGAACCCGTATTAAGACAGAGAATTAAGACAGAGACAATCAAACAAAGATATCATTTTGAGTTTTCACCAGTATGTGTTGTGGTGAAAGACCATTATGACAGACAACTTTAGTGTTCACCATGTTAGTTACAACATAAGTTAGAAAATTAAAGACATAGTTAATATATACAAAGGTTATAGTTTTACAATTTTTTAAAATAATTTATTTTTAAATAGATAAAACATTGAAAAGGGATAGAGAAGTATTTTTAACCATAAAAAATATCTTACTTCATAAATTAAAATTGTGCATGCACAGAAAGACATTGTACGAATTATACATGGGAAATGTCTTTCCCTTAAAAATGCATGAAACTGTACATAAGTATTAAAAGTGAAGCAATAAAGAAATTTGATGAAACTTGCATCTGGCTGTTACCTGAAATCTCCATACCAAAATGTTTTTAGTGTAAGAGATCCAGTTAGTTGGTGGTTACTCATGCAAGTACACAGAGATACATGTCTACAAGCTAAGCATCAAGTGAGTACAGGTAACTAGGGGAGACTACTAGCCATAACCCTCAAACTTAAAACCAATGTGAATAAAACATTGAGTAGATTTTAGTTGGAGGATTATGTAGAAAAAAAAACAAAACAATGTGACTGTTGAGTGATGAAACCAATCAGTTAACTAACATGGACCAAGCTATTTGTAAACAGAGGACTTTGGATGGCAAACACTTAAAATTTAAAAAAAAAAACATCCAATATGAACCAGCATCATGCCAAATTAAAATACACAACAATTTTCAAAATAAAACCAAAATCTGTTTTTAATGTCTCTAATTTATTTAGCTATTTATCCTGAATTAGATTACGTGACTGAATGTTTAAAACTTTACTAATTGATATTTCTGTGTGTTAATGTTTCATCAACTGAGAGGTTTCACCACTGCAAACACTACAGGATAATAGGGTACTGCAGATAGAAGGGGATGTTAACTCTTTGATTGCTAGGATCATACACAAAGACCTAAATTTACCACTGAAAACTAGACTTACTTCATAAAAGAATGTTTTTAGTTAGTAGTATATGTGTCCAACTTAAATGTTAGAAAAAAATAATTTGAGTCAAGCTTTCCTAGTGTATGATGCCACAGAATCAAAGAGTGGAGAGGATTAGTGGCTGCCAACTAACCTATTCTTTTCCATCAGCTGATCATTCATTGACGCCAGCTGACTTGAACTGTCACCTGAATTTTTCATCAGTTCCGACAACTGCTTCTCCTGTTAGCATCAAAATGACCACAATCATGACGACAATGAATATGAAATTGGGTACAATGGAGATGGAAAAAGTGTTCGTCACACTCAGTGTGACAGCCAGTTATGCTTTCTGGACATCAGAAAGAGGCTAGAAAGGAATTCTGGGAAAACATCTTGGTGTTCACTGGGATCCAATACATAATCCAGTAACATCAAAATCTGTCTGTGCTGTGATAGCACCTTATAAGGCATTTTAACAGCTATATTAATACACTAGGTGAAACTACTGCAGTTAATTTTATTATAGATAAACATTGTCACTTTTCTATGAAAAATAAGCCTGACTATTGTTTCTTAAATTATATCATATGTGAATGATAAATTTTCTATATGATGAATTATGAGTTTTTTTTAAAAACAGTTATTGTTATTATTTAAAATAAATAAGACTTATGATTGAACTTTACTTTTGTTGAAACTTATTAGATCTAAAGTAACAGAGAAAATGTAAATTAAAAAAAAAACATATACACCATCAGATGCAACAAAGAGGTGACAGATTTTAAAAGTGCACTAATTTACCCTGTGGATAACAAAAAAAAAAACAATATGTAGAACTATCTTAATTGGATTTATCTTTAAATTGCAGATTGTTTTTCAAAAAAGTTGCATTTTTTTTTTTAAATGTCAAATATTTGGTCTGGTTCACCTTCAAGATGTATGTGTTATTTACTAGATGTCAGAATACAGACAAATGGGGTAGTGTTTTATGATTGGTCATTAGGGACAGATGGAAATACATCTAAAGCAGTCAGTGGAACAAGCAGCAACAAACAAATGACTGCAGGTCACTAGCAACATGATGGGTTTAGTAGCCAGGGTGGTCCACTCAACAGCAGCTTTAGTCAATCATCAAATGCTGACTCAGCAAAAAAATTTACTACGGTTTATTAAACCATTTTAAGAGATCTCTATACCAAGCATTATAAAAGATTAAAAACACATTTTTAAAATGCTAAACAAGTTACTGTAGAGAATGAACAGGTTCTTGTCAGCTGTGAGTTGATGGACCACACTGAGACCCAAATGAATTAATGCTCCATCATGTGTAATGAGAACAGAGAAGCAACGACTGACTGTCACTAAAGCAATGCAGAGCAACAACTTTAAACTATGATAGTTATTGATGACGATGCTATGATGCATGGAATTCCAAAAAAAAATATATTAACAACTTTCATCATACACTTATTAAATAAAAAATACAACAGAAAAAACAAATTATAAACAATTTGCCCTTTAAAATTATTTGAATAACTTCTTAATTATTTGTTTAAATATAACTAACTTGAATGATATTGTCAGTCTATTAAAGAACTAACAAATTATCATGCTAGATATAAATGATGGTGATCATATTCCAACAATGGAGCTAAAACAGCAGGTACTATCTCCACGTAGACCAGCCCTTTCATTCAATCATCCCTTATGATTTAGTGTATTAATACAACTGATGGCAATACACTGGGGTGATGTGATGATAGCCATTAATCATGATCTGGCTAAGGCAATCTTAGATGTGTTATATGATTGCACACATGATCATGTGAAAAGAATATGATCAGTTGTCTGTCTGTCTATTCTGACTGTTACTTTATAAAAGCACAATCGATTTTTCATTTATAAGTGGAAAATATTTGATAGTTCTACACAAATTGAAAACATGTACATAAATGTGGTTGATTAGTAAATTTTAAGAAAATGATATTACAGTTCTCAACTGGTTACTAAACTACATCAGCTTTTAGTTTTAAAACTAATTTGCTTATTATATAAATAGAACAAGCTAGTATAGACTAGTGAATTTGTTTTTAAAAGTTAAAAAAAAAAAACCCCACAGAGTTGTCTACCTTGGAAAAAGTAAATGATTAAGATTTAAGAAGAGATGTACTAAGATAGAGAGCTGACAGATTGCTGTTAAAAGTAAACAATACATGTAACACAACAGTAAAGGGAATATCCTAATGGACACAGCTGTACTGGTTTAAAGAGATCTGTAGACCAGATAAATTAGAACAGTTTCATACCAGTTTTGACCTGTCTGATGCTAGCTCTTCTGCCTTGGCTTGACTTGCCACAAGCTGCCTTTGAAGGTCTGTAAGAAAAGATGGTTATGGTTTAGTTATATGCTGTGAGTGTATTCAAGAATAGAATCTACAGTTAACAAGAGTGGTAGTATCAAATTGGTAAATATGAGGGTCCCACTTTCAAATGATACAAAATACAGAATTTTTAAATTTTTTTTTTTACACACAAAAAAATCTTATTGATAAAATTACTAAAGAAAAATCTCTTCCAGAAAACTAGTTTGAATAGTTTTAGGTAATTAAACTATGGTTAATGTTACCTGCAGAATTAGAATTAGCATTCCGTAACTCATCCATGACAAGCTTGTGTTCATCTTCTACATGCTTCAATTTATTGCTCAGTTCTAGGGAAAAGAAATAACATGTCAGTAATAGTGTAAAACAGAGTTAAAGTTTATTCATAACAGCTTTATTTACTTTTCTTAGGATGATTCGTGCCTAAGGTAAAAAGATAATACTTAAAAATATTTTAATAGCATCAAAGCTGAAAACAATATCATAGATTAATTTCTGATGCTGAAAATAAAAAAGTGAAGTAAAACTAAATTAACTTGCCTTGAATATATTCTTCTTGTTTTTTCCTCTTGTCATTACTAGTGTGAAGCTCATCTCTCTGCCATAAATAAGATTCATTGTATTTGAATAAATAAGACCCATTTTATTTGAAATAATAAGCAAAACATTTTTTTTTTAAATTTCTTCACTGTGATTTGAAAAATGGAAAAGGGCAAGTAAGGCACAGAAAGCAAGAAGCAAAAACAATAAAGAAAAATTTGTGTTGTTTTTTAATTACTTTTAACACATTATTTTTTAGTATAATTTATATTTATTATTAGTCCAATGGTAAACTATGTATTTTTTTTTGTTTTGTCAATTAAAGCATAACTATACAAAAATACCATTGAGTTCAAATTACTTATTACAAATTGGTTTACACCTGCATTATCCTTACATAATCAATTTAACTTGATCATATCAATTTAACTTGATCATATCAATTTAACTTGATCATATCAATTTAACTTGATCATATCAATTTAACTTGATCAAAGGTTAAGTGTTAATATTTGAATAAGTTACATCTTTTTTATTTTAGCTAGTGAATATATATATCACACCAAAACTGGTACAGAGCTTACATTTTTTTAAAAATTAAAACAAAACCAACTGTTAAGTAGAAAATTTCATAATTTACTGAAAGATCACTTCAATAAAAACAAATCAAAGAATAAAAAATTAGAATCAAGCTTAATTCATAACTTAAAAAGCTAATTTTAAAAAGCATGTGTTGATCCCATTTAACAGTAGCTGACAATTTAAAAATTTTCTCTAAATATTTGTAAATAAAATTTTACTGTGCTAAAATCAGGTTAAAACTTCCTTTCTTAGCTCAGTAGCAGGAAGGGACAGACCACACATTCATATCTTAGAAAATATAAATGTTAACAACAACTGTGAAAAAAGTATTAATGGTAAAGTTTATAGCATGCTAAAGGGTTAATTACTAAAAGGAAACTACAGGTATTCAAAATTTCACTAACCAATTTAGCAAATGAAATAAAGCTGTTCTAATTCTCTAACTTTTGAATGAAACCAAGAGGAAGCAATTTAAGGAAAAAACTTTTTTTTTAAGTTGAATTTTATGTGTGTTAAGTTTTTTCTACTAGTCAAAATATCCTAATTTTGGCTTACTGTAAATAAAGTGATAGTAAAAAGCAGGATGGCATTTTTCAACCTTGTGACAACCCTTTGTAGTGTTTTTTCCTCAATAGTGCAAAGGTGTCATTTTAAAAAAATTAGTTAGAACTACTTAAATGTAACTTTGTTTTTTTTTTTTTTACTAAGTGTGAAATTTCATATAGAATAACAAAAGTTTACTATCTAGCTATTAAACTGTTTTATAACAAAAGAATTAACAAAAATATTGTGTTTATTAATTAACTATCAGAATGAAATTACTAACCATACATAGCTAACAGACCATCTCTATAGTTGTGTGTATCTCAAGGATTTTCAAATTACATTTATGTCCTTTATATAGTTTTTTTTTTAAATATTTAAATGAAAGGATTATATGTAGTTATGTTTCTATACCTAAAATGTAAACAAATTTAGAATTTAAACATAGAAACAGCATGTTTTTAAAGCATCTGTGGCAGCACACATCAGGATACATAAGTTCAATCCTCTTAGTTTTTTTGGTTAGCATCATTATTACTATCTTTATAATAAAACAAATTCACTATTTTTAGCAAAAATTGTATGTTTTAAAAAATATATATATATATATATACAATGCTTACAGCTTTAAAATCGATTAGCTTGTTCAAATAACAATCGTTAATAGCAGGCTATTCACAGAGGTTAGATGTTAGCATGCAGTAAGGAGGGAATTATTAGGATTGCATGCAATAAATTACTGAGGACCTTATGATATGAAATTAGCTAGGGTAATGATGGATAATCTTTTTTGAAAGTTATGAGTAAAAAAATAAATAAAACGTGTGGTCTGACCCTTACCTTACTTGTTTTAAATTATCCAGTTTCATTCACTTCTTTCATTCCTGACAGAGGGCTTGGGGAGTGTGGCAATAAAAGAGCTATCTTTGTGGGAGCAGGGTGGTATTGGAGGGGTGGATACAGTTGACTTTAGTGTTGTTATGTTATGCCTGTTAACACTTGCTGAAGTTGAAATAATGTGTGCGTCTATGTTGATTAGTTTGGGGTTCAAATTTAATTTGTGTTTAGAAATTTGATGTGACAGATAGTGTTGAGGAAAAAAGAGGAGGGGGTGGGGGGAAAAGAAAAAACGAATTATCAGCAGACTGAAATGTTAGTTGTTGAAAGTAGACATTCATCTATAGAGTGCTGCATTAAAATTCTGGCACAAAATGCTTCACAACAAACATCACAAATGTTGGTTCCCCAACACTCATCCCATCAGCTAGGGAGCTTAAGTTAAAATTAGCTCAATTTAACTGCTACATCTAGACTACAACTTGTTAATCTCTCACATATACTGGCTGCAAACACATAGCACAAGCCATAATGCACGTAAGAAAATATTGGCAATTGTAAGCTGATGAAACATTGAAGATAGTACACCATGCTAGTAAAGAAGTCTGAGCAGTTGAATGCTAGATTATCAGGGTGTTAGAAAATGTAAAGAAAATTAAAAAAAAAACAACAAAAAAACAACTCACAACATCGTTAAGCTGTTGAGACATAGATGACATTTCTCGTCTCTGTAGGGCAAGTTGTTCTTCTAGTTCTTTGACTTTATTTGATTTCTCAGCCAACTCAATACTGACCTGACTTGTCTAGAAGCAAGAGAGATAAGGAATAACATTTTTAGCTCAATTTACTATGATGAGCAAAGTTTTAGTTTAATTAAAAAACCGCTTTTAACATTTTATTCTGGTATCAACCATTATAAGGCAGTGACAGAGTGTCAATGTGTAACATGTGGGTTGTATAACTTTTTAGTTCTTTCTAATACAGTTTTAAAGAATACTTCTATAACAAAGATGAGAAATGCTAGGTCTTTAATATCTGAATTTGTGTCAATTTGTTCACAGAACTAGAGAGATTTATTTTAAAATACTAATTCTTTTTGATACGAATTAACTTTTAAAGTTAAAGTAAAACCCTTTTTAAAAACGAGATTTAAGTACCTTGGCACCATCTTCTAAACGAGAGGACTCAAAAGCCTTGACCTTTGCCTCGGTTTGTGTCAGTTTATAGGTCAGCTCCTCAATCTGATCAAGGTAAGAGGTTTGTGCTTCTTCTGCTGCATGTACCGCCTTCAGCTGTTCTTCAAACGATTGCTGTTGATGTAGTGGGGATGTCATTAATTAATAATAATTAACATTAAATTAGGTCTTATTAAATTCATATCACAAACAAGAACATTTTCATAACAAAGAATCCAAAAACCAACCTTTAACTGATGAAGTTCTTTTTCAAAATTGTCTGCCCTATCTTTTTCTTTTTTAAGCTGTCTTTCTAACTCTTTATTTTTCAACTCTATTGCAGGGTCTACTGATTTGGTCTGAAAAATACATTACTACAGTTAAAATTTCTTTACAAGCAAATTTTAATAACAGTATAAATCTGATATTTTCATTTCAATTTTTAAATAGCTTGAAAAGGTATGTACAAAATTAAGTTAAATATCTAAGACCTAAAGGTTGAATTTATTTACCTCCCCTTCATCTTTCAGTGCTTCTTCTTCCAGCTGAAACTGCAGGTCCTCAACTTTTCTAAAGAATTTAAAAATAAGAAACATTTTGTTACTTGTATTTTTTTTAAATGTGTTCATTATTATATAAAAAAAATAATGTAAGTTTGATTGTGTATGTTGATTTTTGTAGAAATCATTAAATAACAAAAAAGTTTCATTTACTAGTGTTTTTGTATAAACTTCCAGCAACCATAATAACATAAATATGACAATTTAATTAGATGAAGTACTTTTTAGAGTTACTTTAATGATAGAATAATTTTATAAATGATTTCTTTTTATAGTGTTACCGTTTTTCCTCTTCCAAAAATGCTAGGAGCTCTTGTTTTTCATTTTCCAGATCTGCGACCATAGTCCTGTATTTGGCAATCTGTTCTTCAGCATCTAAACGGAGCCTGTCTTGTTCTGCCTTTATTGAACTCAACTGGCCTTCAGCCTAAAAAAAAAATAAAAAGACCTGTCACAACACTGTAGTTATGAACTCTATTTCAGCAGCTCCACAGTTGTATCGGTTCCTTACCTCATCAACATGGGCAGCAGCTCGAGCCACCTCTGACCTTTCTAAATCTCTCTCTCGTAACAACTGCTCTATATGCTCCTCTTTTTCTTTCAGTGCTTTCTGAAATAAATAACACAAAATACACAGACAGGGCTTATAAAATTACATACATTCTTCAGGATGAAAACTTTTACTAAACTTATTTACAGTAAACAAATATTAACCAGTGGTTCAATGTTTAAAAGTGTCAAAACATTTTTACTTTCTTGAACATTTTTACCATTCAAGAGTTGGCAGGAAGCAAATAGAGAACAGAAATTAGCTTAGAGCGACCAAGCTAATATGAAAAGCTGTTTAGCTACAAGGCAATGAACATTTTTTTTTCAAATTCACCTTATTAAATGCATGGTTTTTGTTGTAAAAAGCATTTCTACTTACATTACACAATATATGTAAAATAAAAATTATATACAGATTCTTTTTGTTAATGTTAAAATTAGCTAGTTATAAAATGTTAAGGAGTATCTGAATAATGATTTCTATAAGATTAAAAGCTAGTCAATTCTAAAGTTAAATATTTGTTTAAAGCAAAAGTAAATATTACTAAGATAATAGCTAAATTACAATATACTATGATAAAAAAGCACGGACCCTAAACAAAATAAAAGAAAACTTGTATGAACTGCCAAATGTTTTTTTTATTTTGACCTTCTTGGAATAATAACTAAACATTAAAAATATTTAGAACATTTTGAGTGATACTCAATCTTATAGTATGAAACAAGTTTCAGAGTTTTCTTGAAAACCTCTTCAATAGCTTATTTTACTTCCATAGAACTTTCCTTACCAATTTGTCAGAATTTTCCAACCATTACAAGTTACATAACTTACCTGAAGCGCAGCAGTTGTGGCTGACAAATTAAGAGTACTAGGTCTTTGTCCAGTTTTTGATGCCTGCGCAGTAATGGGGATCAGTGTTAATGAAACCAATGTTAGGCTCCTAAAACTACTAGAATATTTATAGTACAGTGTATAAAGAGAAGTTGATCTTCACTGAATGGTTTCTAAAAACCCTCTGAACCCTAAGTTTCTCATGACTAACTTGCCCAGAGTTGTAATAATTATGAATGATATGCTGCTAATTTTCAATAATATAATTTGAAAACGTGAATCTGCTGTCTACTCATTTTCGCAGTCAGGGTTCAAAAGGTAAAAACAGAAGAAAAAATGTGATTCCAACTGTTACTAGATATATTACTAAAGTCTATTTTGAATCCGAGCTCAAAACTGGTAGGTAAACTTTTTTAACAAACCAAGAATGCAATACTCTATCAACTGTAACTAACTGATGGGTTAAAGACTGAACAAGAAAAGAAAACAACAAATAGTGCCTAGAAAAATTGTATAGATATAAAGAATATAGTGAGTATGCCAAGAGCACACAATCCTATGTTGGAGGTTGACCAATAATTAGTTTATTTTACACAGATTGGCCTCTTCATCAAAATTCTGACAAGAACTTAGCCATTAAAAACTAATACAACTGAACACAAAGCTTCTAAACATACTCTTCAAGATACACTTGTACTTGTTAAAAACAAACAGATTATATTTGTTCTGTGATTCAATTTTTTATGAATTAATTTTGCACCCATTCAACATAAGTGATGCTACAGACTGATGTAAAATAAGATATCATATTCCAAAAAATTTAGTTAAGTCTAGAAAAGTATAAAAAAAAATTGGATATAGCTTTACTCTAGTAAAAGCCCATTAAGAAATATTTTTATAACCATCTCTAACAACAGTGGATTTTAAATGATTTCTTCTGTTTCATTGGTTCATGTTACTTTCTAAATCTAGTGTATAAATGTTTTTTTTTTCAAAACAAGTGATTTACTGATGTTAGTGAGCTCTGATTTTATATCATACTAACATTTTTAATAAAATTAGTTACAGAATAAAGCAAAGAAATTTAATTAGTTACAGATTTAGATATAATTTACTAAAATGTTTAATTATTAAAGTAGACAGTAAGTTAAAGTGATTTTGTAATAATGAAATGATTAGATTCATTAAGGTGCGTTTATTATGCAGTGCAGTCTATGTAAAGTATACAACATCTACCCCCTCAGTCAGAACTGATTAACAATTCAGTCAAGTGTGGCTTATATATCTCCTGCACAATTTTTGCTTTATTTGTTTATGATTATTTCAATTTTCAGTCAATAAACTGTACACAAATTATTTGTCATCTTTTTTAAAATAAAATTTGACTTAGATATTATCAAAATTTAATTTCGTAATTTAATTTTTAAAATATAGAACTAAAACTGATATGCCAAATTTATTTTTACAGGTACAAAACAAAAAATATTGAATTTAGATATATTTAAACAACAATTCTTAGAATCACTCTAAAGTTTTCTGAACTGATTGAGTATATATGTCTTGTATGTGCAAGTGTTTCTCACAAAAGCAAGGCTAACAAGGCTAAAGAAGTGCTTTGGACATTGTAAAGCTTATCACTCTTTTTAAATTTTAAGCATACACAGTAAATTCAATTTTGATTAGGTTAATTCAAACTACAAAATGTTAATAAAGTTAAGTGAAAACAAAATGTGTTTTAAAAAGACCAAAACAAAATATAAAGTAACATCTTGCTGTAGAAAAGTTTTGAAATGAAAAATTGATCCATACGTTAGAATATGAATTTTAAAAAAACTTGATCAAATCAATGGTACATGCAGCATACTCAAGTGGTCATTGCACAAAAAGAGATAGAAAAGATGTCATGAAACACTAATTCTAATAACAGAAGTAGCAATTTAACTATCAACAGAGCTTTATTTTTGTAGTTATCTCTTTTTTCAAAAGACAGACTCTATATCTCCATACTAGTATTATCTTTATAGACTCCATGGTAGAGAATTATCATAGGGATTTCAAAATGATCATAACTGTCAACTTTTGTAAAACTGATGATCCAAATTTAATACACAGAAGAAGATAATTGAACTAAAGCTACTTATTCATATTGACAAATATCTATTTGAGCTCTTTACTTTAGCCTAAGTTCCTATAAAACTCATCAGTTTTTAAGATCTTTAACTCTTATACTACAACTTTTAACAAGTGAATAAAGTACATGCAGTGAGTTAACCTTGTTAATCTTTTTGCTGTGATAACCTGATTATAAACTAGCAATTCTGTGTCAGTGATAATGTGTGATGAGAAAAAAATTCATAAAAAAATAAATCAAATACTTCTTTCTGAAAGATAGCTCTAGGTGTATACTGAAAACAGAATCCATGGAACAACAATGATATAAAATATAAAGAAGGAAGCTCCTCTACAAAGTGGTTGTAGTCTAACATTGAATGTAAAGCAATCGAAATAAACAAATACAAACAAGTTTTAAATCACCCTCAAACTTCCTAGCATCTGACCAGAGGGCAGCATGCAGTTAGAAGAAAAACACAACACTTATCATCAATACAGGTCTCAGATGAAAGGACAACAGAGAAAACACATCAAGTCAATTAGTTGCATGCCTGAAATGATTTCTAACAACTTTTCCCTAACTGTTTATTTAACAATTTAGGTTTAATAAGGGACAGCTTAGAGTCAAAAATATTTTCTATCTTTAACTAGTTTAATTTATGACAGTATAATAATAGCCAAAACAATTAGCCTTTTATCTAACAGAGGAGTGGAATGTGTTTCAAACTCAAAGGCTTTGTTACATGACTATGTAACAGTGTTTTATCTAATTTAATAATTTAAATGGCACAAATGTCTTTAGAACAAGCAATTTGAAACTTTTAAAGTGCCAACAGAACTTGAAATAAAGATACTACGAAGTATTTCTATTTTTAAAACTTTTAAGATGTATGTTATAATAATAGCAACAGCATAATAAAATCATCTTATTTTCAGACCAGACTATTCAAACACAATAGAGCAATTATAACACATGTTGGATTTTTAGAAATACCACATTCAAAACAAGAAATCAATTGAGAGCTGACAGAGCTGGAGAACAAAACAGAGCTATCTTCTGCCTTAGTGTGTGACATGGCTGTACGTATGATTTACTACTTATTCATGACAAATTTACTTGTGTTGTTTAGAGTCTATAAACTTAAGTTGCTGTTTTAGTTTTAAGACATTAACAAATTAACTTTTGATGACAATTATTCTTTCATTATTTTGAATTTACAAACTGGGAGATGCAATAACAGCTTTAAGATACTCTTTAAAGTAAAATGTCCATAATTTTGAAAAGCTATATAAATCATATTTTTAATTTGATAAACTATATTTATTTATTTGTGATGCTTATGGTAGATTAAGAAGAATTTATTTTCAGTCAAGATGAAACAAGTTTAAAAAAAGTAGATAGACAGGAAGGGAAATAATGTGAAAACTGCTGCATGTACCTGGTTGGCCAATGAGGTGACGCCCAACCTTACCCGCGATCTCGATACACTGGATGCGGTGGACGACAATGACGAGACACTTTCTTGACTTCCGCTACGCTCTCGTGAGCTACGCAGACTTGTGGACATAAGGGGGCGAGAGTGTGGAGATGGTGTTGATGTTGCTGACCCAGCACGGGAGATTTTGTGAACTGGTGCGAACAAGCCGTGGAGTGGTTTACAGTCAAAGTACCTGGTGTATAAGTGTGAAATATTAAACATCCGAAAAACAGAAATTTCACAGTAAATATCTACAGTAGATATTAATTAAAATATTATAACTTTTCTTAAGTTGTCAAAAAGTGTAGCTCTGTGGGACAAAGGCTATGGACTTTATAATTTCAAACACTGTTCTCTATTGTTTTATATATTCTATCATGTTAAAACAGTTGTGAGACTGGATACAGGTAAATTTGTCATTCTTACCTTTTGCCTGCAACAGCCCCGTCATTTTTGCCCAATGGTTCGTCTAATTCTACACCAGCCCAAACACCTTTAGCAAAGTCTGTTTCTCCAATGTAACGTAGAATACCAGGCTTTGATCCACTAACAAAAACCTAATAAGATTTATTGAACTTTATTAACACTACACGCATATACATAAATAGTATAAATACAAGTTCACATATATATAGGTACATAGAAGAGCTATATGACATATTTCTGTTACTTTATTCAACTTGTACATAACACAGAGTTCTAAAAGAAACATGAAAATCATTAGTTACCCTATCTCCAACTTTGACCCCTCCAGGCATTGTGCCAGGTAACCTCATGGGCATTGTTCCTCCACTCCCAGTGGGTGTGGTCCCAGCAGATGAGACTTTGTGGAGACTTGAGGAAGATGTGGAGAGGTTCTTGCTGGCACTCATTCCAAGACGTGACTGGAAATCATTCAGATTGTATGTAAACAAACAAGTTATAGAGGATGATTAACAATGCTATCAAAGACAATGCTTAACTATTTAATTCTCAAAGCCGCCAGACTCAACCGCTTAATCTCAATGTGTTTTTTTTATCAAGATTCTATAAATAAATTGCTTTAATAACTATGATGTAACAGTAAGTAGCTGTCAACAAAAACTTACAGACGGCCTAGATGTAGTGGCAGCAGTGCCATTAGTTGTGGGAAGTGACAGTTTGATATCTGGGTTGTTGGGTGTTGAAGACATCTTGGAGTCACTAGAAACACTATCATGGCCCTGTGAAGGGGGTCGTGATGGTGTCTGTTGTGTAAGTGTAAGTTTATTCAGCCTAGAAAATACTCCTCTCTTAGCTTCACACTGGAAAATAGATGTCAGGTTTAATAGAGAACAATAAAACATTAATCAGAAGTTTTTTAAGCAAAAAACTAGAGATTATTATTAAAATTTCAACTTGATAAAAATATTTGGTTGTTTTTTTCCCAATATATTTATTACATATGCCTGAGTGCTGATATATTTACATCAAGATATTTCAAAAGATTTTCATCAAGATAAAAAAAATTTAAAATAATTTCTAATTTTTTTGCTTTTAAATTATGAATTAAATATATCTGCAATCAGGCATGTGTAATAAACATATTGACAAAAAAAAAAAGATAGGGTTAGCATTTACAAGATTTTTTTTTTCCAAATAATGTTCCTAGAGCTGATGTACTTACCATAAAGTACCTCACACCCATCACACTGCCATCATTTTTACCAATGGGCTCATCCAAAACAACACCAGCCCAATCACCAGGAGCAAACTGTGTTTCACCAATGAAGGCAATGATGCCTGGTTTGGTCCCACTAACCCAAATTCTGTCCCCAATCTTGAAGTCATCGGTGTTGCTGCCATCCTCTGATAAGGGTTCAGGACCTAGAAGCAAGCAGGAGAAATGGTGTCAAACATCTTGTAATATTAAAATACCATTGCTCCACAACAATTATAACTTCTAACATGCTAAACAATTGCAAAGGATTAATAGTCAAACCATGCTAAGAATAAGATGCTTTAACGCCTATTTTATACACTGAAACATCTAATGTTTTTATAAAACCTTCGATTCTGGTTACTTGACTGAAGTTCACCAGGATTGTCTAGTCTTTACAGAGTACACACGAGAGGAGCCAAAAATCAATGGGGAAAATTGGCATTTCTCCCAGTGTTTATTCAGTAGTTACAAAAACAAGGTAATTGAGATAGTAGAATCAGATACAAATGCTAGAAAAACTATGTTGCCATACTGGTTATCTGACCATGTATTTTAGTTAGCAAATTAATCAAGTTACTATGACTACAGTTTTTATTTCTGTTGCATTAACTGCACTCCTTTCTATACATGGCTCTGAAATTTATGCAGTTAAAACTCAAACCAAAACATAACATGCAGTAGGATTATAAGAACTATTTCAACTATGTTGAGTTAAAGTGGTGGTAATAGAGATGTGTAGAACATTTATTTTAACACAGAAATTACCTGGCCAAGATGACAACTTAATCCCCCATAAATATTAAGAAAAACACTGTAATCCCACAATATTTCAAACATTGCAACATAGAAAGTGGTTAGTTTTCATGCACTGCCAATGTATAAATAATAGCTATATTTATAGATCAATTCAACAAGTAGAAAATAATTCTGCTCAATCAGATTATAATAAATATGACAAGAAAAAACTTGTAACAATCCAGTACAGTACATACATGCCCTAAGCCCCTAACTAACACCAGATGGGAGACTAGAGAAAAAGGTAAACACAAGGAAGACTATGTAGGTGGCAATTAAAGTAACAAACAAGTTTGGCAGGGTATCAAGGGGTACCACGTGCAGTCAATGCTAGCCTCAGGACAGTGGATGCTTTATATTGGGGAAACAAAGAGATCCAACAAAGAGAATTTAAAAAACAAAAATAAGTTCCAGGTAATCACTGGTGTGTATTTGTTTACTAGTAGTATTCTGGCAGTAATATTAAGCTGTTGTCATACAAACATGACACTACCAATACAAGCTTTAAAAAATTATTCTGTATCAACTCTTACAGTCAGGAAATTTTTAAAAATGAGAAAAATAAATGTTGCTAGGACATGCTAATAGTTTGACATTCATTTCAAAACTTGGCAATAGAGATCTGGAGCTATATTTATGATGTACCTCCCCAGAAGTAGTAAACAATGTCATGTGATCACACTGTAAACATATTTTGTTTAGAAAAGAATTTTTTTTCTCTATTAATAAACATGGTTTTACTTAACCAGTCTAATACTATGTACAAGTCAAACCAGTTCTGGTAGAACAGTATTTGACATTAGAGACCATACCATTGTTAAGGATAATGGGAGAATAGTGTTAAGCCCAACCCAGCTACATTCCTAGCATGAGTGATAACATAGCTGTAGAGCTCCAGCAACAGTGGAGGGGGAGAAAGGTGAGTACATGTGTTGACTGATCTCAAGAGGTCAGATGATAGGTTAGAAAGGTCAACACAGGGTTACCAATACAACAAATAACTTCTCTTTTCTTTACTGAATGAATGAGATGAAGAAAATATGACATCAAAGAACTTGAATAAGAGAAGGAAAAATAAAAAATGCTTAGATTTTTAAAAAAAGCTTATATAAAAAAAAATAAAAGATTATTTACGATATATATTTTAGAAGCTTTAGATTAAAAAACTGAATATTTGCTATTGTTTTTTCTTGTTCCAAAAGACAAAAAACACAGGGCTGAATTTATTTTTCAAAGGTTTAAATAATGATACTATTTTCAACATTATATTTTGACATTTACAATTATTTGCTTTCCATTCATTTTTTTTTTACTGTTCCAATAGAGTTCTTCACATGGCTTTTGAAAGACAATATTCTTTCAATCTGTTCGACATGACCCCATTACCTATTGGACCAGTACCTCTTGTCAAATTGATCAGTTAGTTAATGGGAACTTGTCAATCAGGTCACCCACCTATTGTTTGCATTAAGAAACGTGCTACTGCACATAGCCTAGTCCTTAATCAGCAAGAAATCAGAATGTTTTAACCAGGTTAAAGTTAAAGTATCAAATTTATCTAACACATTTTTATAAACAAATATCATTAGGCAACTAATGTATTAATCTTAAAAGCCTTTTTTAAAACTAGAGTTAATTAATATTGCTCAAATACAATAACAAAATTTTCAACCACAGCTTTGCTGGACATGACAAAAACAGAAGATTCATATATAAAAAGCAAGCAAAATGTTATGTTAGAGGAAAAAATGAATACCTTTGAGAAGAGGAGCAGTTTTCTCAGCATACTGCTCAGCATGGAGAGGTGAAAATCCAACTCCTCTAGCAGATTTAGCAATGGCACCTTATTTATCAGAGACAAAACAAGCATAAAGACATGCAGCAGACAACATCATTACACATGCATCCACGTCTAGCTACCAGTACAACTGCTTACCAGTTGTGATGCGGTTTTTAACTCTTTCTTTATACTAAAAGTTAAACTCTAATTTCTCTTCTTACAAAGTGTAATTTAACCTAAAACCAATAGGCCTACTTTTCCATATTTTTCAAAACTATTTTTGGTCCAAAAATATTTTCATACTGTTTTTTCCCCAATCTTCATAAATGTTCTTGAAAAACATTGGGATATTTTAACAGTTTAATGTCTCAGAAAGTTATTTGCACACATCTGTTCAATACCAAAATGCATTATAAAACTCATTTCTCATTAGTAAAACTAAAGCAAACTCATGCAAAAATCTAAGCCCACAACATTAAAACAAAGTCAATTGTATTTCATACATTTATATTTTGATATAGTATAACAAACATCTAAATTAAAAAACAAAAAAAATAACAGTAACTTGATGTTTTTTGTGTTCTTTTTTCTTGTTTCAAAATAAATCATAGTACTTTTCAATTAAATCTACCTAACACACTAGAGCTCTTAAGTTATACTGGGAATCCTTGAGCTCACACAGAACGCTCACAAGTTATTTTTAGAAATCATATTTGACTCATATGGCAGGAAAGTATTGGTGTTAATGTCCCTGGTAGTGTTTCCTAATTATGAATGAAACTACACATCTGACATAAGTGGCCCTTAACTTATCAACAACATACAGCTGGGAAATCAAGGAAACATTTGACAACAGGATTGACCTACTTTGAGCTTTGAGAGCAGACGTTGGGGCAGCAGTCGGCGGTGGAGCTGTGGAGGCTGGTGCCGGTGTCTTGGGAGCTGGAATCCCCGATGGCCTCCCTATACGTGACGGCGCTTTAATCCCTGTTGGTCTTGGAAGACTCATATCTGTGGCGTGGTTGTCAATGGTTACAGTGTGTTGTGGCTACAACTCAAAGGTTGTAGCTCTCAAGGGTTCACCAGATAATTCTTGTGGTTAGAGTTAGGACTTGAGGAAATTCTTTGCGGTTTTAAAACAGTGACATCTGGGGAAAAAAAAATATCTGTACTGTGAATTGTGTCAATCGTTTACACCTTACCTAAAAAGATGTTTATATGTATAGAGTAGGAACTTATCAATGAGAAATAAGAGCTATGCACTTACTCAAATCTAACACAAGACAACAACAGTACATTAACAAAAATAAACTGAAGTAAAATATGAATCAAACACCCTTTGCTGCAAGTTTAAACAACAAATATTTGTGATGAGTGTTTGGCAAGAATCTTGTATTTACCAACTTATCCTGGAAATAACCATCAGCAGTATAACAAGAAGCAATAAAACATCCCAAAGTGTACAACTTATTGAGTAAATATCTAACATCTGCATTTAGTTAACAAAAGAAAAATCTTCTAACATCTCAGTGTCAAGCAACCAAAGATAGCATTGTCATGAGTCACACAGTTATTTTTATCTCAATAGCAGTCCAATAGAGTGTCCCAAATGTGTCATGTCTATTATTAGACTGGCAGACAATTGAACATCAGCAAATGTGAGTTATGTTTTAAGTGTAACATGAGATTTTTATTAGACATCTGGTCGACATTTATAGGAATGAAATAACGAGGGTCAATGCAAGGAATGGGGGGGGGGGGGGGGGGGGAAGATTTGTTGCAAGTACCAGTTCTAGGTACTAATAACAGATAAACACCAATTAGGCCTAAGTTATTTTACTTAAAACTTAAGAAACAAAGATAGTTTAAGTTACACAGATGTAAGTGAATAAAAAATAAACTGAATTCTAGAAATTAATGTATGCACGTAAAAATAAAAGAATTGGAATCTTTCATTATGCTCCAAGTGTCAGTCCTAAATTCAATAATGTTTAGCTCAACTAACAATACCTTTACATATAAATACAAATGTTATCTATTTAAGCATGCTTATTCATTTGATATGAGTTATATCTGGTAATGTAGCAACATACAGCTAATTTTTTTGTCATAAACTGCTACTAATTGAATTTTTTCATCACTCTACTTACATCCAACAACAATGAATAGACACTACCAGCATGTTACTGATAATAATAAGACACTACCAGCATGTTAATGGTAATAATAAGACATGTTGCAGTTTGTGCAAAAGTGTGTTGCAAGGGTTCAATGGGTCCTAATTTTAACACAATGAGCCAAACACAACATAAAGATCAATTCTGTTCAGCTGGTCAGGTGAAACAGCTGTGGCCCAGCATTCCAGGGACAATCTACGCCTGTATCAATGTGTGCAACAAACACTTCAAGATTGATCAACTGATGATTCAGTCAATAGAACAGAACAGGTCTATCACTGCCTGTTTCCATGTGTTCAACAACACTTCAAGATTGATCAAACTAAAGATTTAGTCAATAGAACAGAACAAGTCTATCACCATCAGAGAGCACCATCAGAGCAGTGGAGTGTAGCATAACCAACTCAAAGTCTATGCAAACTTCATACATAAATCAACTCAATGAATTTATGTTAACCACAGGAATGATATATTGACATATCAAATCATACCCATGCATCATTGCATGAACAAAATTATCAGCATTATACTTCACTATAGCAAATGGTTATTTTGTAGCTTGATTGGTTATTTCAAATATCAATTAATAAATTACGAATAAATGATTATATTGGGGAAAATACCTACAATTTTATTTTTTAAAAAGCTTAGCTTATTACATTTTCTATCAGTATATTATTTGTGTATAAAATACTATGTTATTCTTACCTCCATTATTCTGCTGTGGACAAATGTTCAGTATTTTTTCCCCTGGCACCTCTAATAAAACCTATACTGCAGCCACCCCCCTTCCAGCCAGCCTTTAACCCATTAGCCCTGACATGAACCAAGTCATCCAAAACCTTCAGTTCCCCCACCCCCCTCCAGCTTCTTAGCAATATTTGCATACTAGGTTATACAGGGAGAACTTCACCTGTGCCCACATACTGGTTTCAAGGTAGTAAATCTTGACAGAGGAGCAGGCTGACCTTGGGTGATAATTACAGGGAGGAAATAATGTGAGAGCTGTGTAGGGTTAAGTCAGAGTTAAGTACCTTAAAGGGTGAGGGTGTAGGGCCAGATGGTACAGGGGGGAGAGGAGGGAATGGCTGGCAGTAAGATGTATGCAGAGAAGATTGGACAGCACAATTACACCAGCACTATTGAATTACACCTTTAAACATATTAGTTTAGTGTTGTTTACACTACAATCAACATTCCTATCCTCAAGTTCAATTAATTTTTTTTCCTCTTTTTAAACACCACAGGTCAAACTTCTGAAGTATTTTTTGCACACAAATAATAATATAGTCAGAAAATCCCAGTTAGAGTTAGTTTATGAAAACTGTTCTTCACTATCCAGTTCACTTGGTGAGCACTATAGGCCTACTATAAATAGAAGTTAAACTATACTGCAGACTAGCGTGAAGCAGACAAAGGGGGTATCTTTCCAAGACACAGACGTATGTAAATGAATAGAAACAATACAACGAACCTTGAGATTTTTGTGTTAACCTCAATTTTTATCAAGATAATTCTAGGGTGGGGAGAGCCTCGGCGTTACATTACCCTGGAATTACGAGCGCGCGCCATGCACGTGAGCCCCTGGGAACCGGCTGAGTCAAATATAAATAGATGAGTCTAGAGTTAGAAGGATTGAAAGAAGAAGAAAAAAAACAGATGAGCAAGAAGACAGTGCATGACATATATCCTACGTTATTAGCTCCGTGATAAATAGAGCGGGCGGTGAACGCGTTGACGGCTAAGCCTGAAGTAACGTAGCTCTAATAGTACCGACGGCGGGGGGAATAGGGCGAGACAAAGGCCTCTCTCTGACCGTGGTGAATGATGGCGGGCTACAGGTTTATCGACCACCGGCCAGTCGTGACCAGTGAGAGTTACGTCACACCCCTGCCCACAGCTAGATGCCAGATTAGGCCGACCGAGCTTAAATTAGCAACGGCACAAAAACCATATGCACGCACAAACACGGACATACATTTGCATACAGTCGCCTAAACAAGACCATAGGGTACGCTCATTAAATCGAGACCACACAACTACTTCATCTTTCAAACAGTGGGCTTTGTTTTCATTTTGCCATTGATACAAAGACGAGCTAAATGAAACAAAACAACAACACACACACAAAACAGCCCAGTGGTTAACGAATCAATTTTAAACGGTGCCCTGTCAAAACGGCCCGGGACAAATCGGCCCCGTCAAAACGGCCCCGTTAATACGACCCCGTCAAATCGACTCCCGACAAACCGACCCCGTCAAAATAGCCCCGTCAAAAGGGCCCCGACTTATTGGCTCCCGTCAAATGGTCTCCCGTCATATTGACTTGCGACATATAGGCTCCCGACAAATGGGCTCCCGATATTTAGGCTCCCGACAAATGGACTCCCGACATATTAACCCCTGACAAATAGGCTCAGGACATATTGGCTCCCGACAAAGCGGCTCCCGACATATTGGCTCCCGACATAAGGGCTCAAGACAAATGGGCTCCCGGCAAATGGGCTCACGACATTTTGGCTACCGACAAATGGGCTCCCGACATATTGGCTCCCGGCAATTGGGCTCCCGACATATTGGCTTTTGACAAAATGAATCCCGACATATTGGCTCCAGAAAAATGAATATGACCACTATTGGCATAAAAGTAACCATTGTGTCCTACCTCCAATACCACCATAACCTCTTTTTAATGCCCGAATGAAATTATTTTTTCATGAACCAACATTAATTCACAAACAAATCGAGCCCTTAACAACTAAATTCCACCATTTCTAAAGTTTTGATAATGTTTAATTTACACGTAAAAGATATGTTGCTTAAAAGCGAGCACAGAAGTGTAAATGTATGATATAAATGATGTTAACATGATAACAGCATTTTGTTTTGATAAACTACAAACACAGTGGCGTAGCGAGGTCGGGTGTCACCCGGTGCGGCACTTAATGGTGTCACCCCCCCCCCCCCCCCCCAGAGGCGTTGCGACCCTTCCCGGGGACAAACTTTCAAGTTTTCGATTTGCACCCCTCCTCCCAAACTTTCGATTTGCACCCCCACCCCCTCAACTTTTTCTCTATATATTTTGCTATTTTTTTGCCTTTGTGTCACCCCCCTAAATGGTGTCACCCGGTGCGGTCCGCACCCCCCGCCCCCCCCCCCCCCTCGCTACGCCCCTGTACAAGCATATTGCAGTTAGGAAGGTACAGCGTGGACCCTTCTCCCCACACAATGAGTTGGAACAGCCTATAACCGACTCAGTTATGGATGTCATAGATAGATGACCCTTAAATTAAAACTATATTTTATAATAGATAAACTAATATAAAAATAAGGCCTGTATTACATAAGAGTGTTGGATAAGCTAACTCTAAAGAATATTGATGAAGGGGTCCCACTGGCAGATGTCATATTCAATGAGACCGCTTTGCCGGGAGACTCTACAGAAACGGTATTGTCAGTGCAGTGGCGTAGCTAGGATTTTTGGGCCCCTATGCAAAAATTATCAGTGGGCCCCTTTGTCAGCCGTTAGGCCAGTGGCGTCGCTAGGTCGGGTCTCACCCGGTGCGGCACTTCGTATTGTCACCCCCTCCCAGGAAACAAAGCATATATATATATATATATATATATATATATATATATATATATATATATATATATATATATATATATATATATATATATATATATATATATATATATATATATATATATATATATATATATATATATATGTGTGTGTGTGTGTGTCGGCCTAGGGTTATATATGCCACATACTGGTACAAGTACGTGTTTAAGCTTTAATCACTGCTGACTTAATAGTAACGATGTTTATCTACAGTCTGTTTATAATACAGTTGGATGTAGCATTGTTTTCTTTATAGTTTACGTTTACGTCGTGGTGTCACATCCCCCCCCCCCCCCTCTTGATATAATTTTCGATTTGTACTTAGAAGACTATTTAACTTTAACTAATGGATCTGGAAAATGGCATTTCATTCTATAAATTTTACAATTTTTTGCCTTTGGTGTCACCCCCCCCCCCTAAATGGTGTCACCCGTTGCGGTCCGCACCCCCCGCCTTGCCTTCGCTACGCCTCTGCGTTAGGCTACAGAGGAGTTAAACGAAGAGATCAACTTCTACTTACGATGGATATTTTTTAATATATAAATATTCTGAAGGCAACATTTTGTATTTTATATGTCCTGATTTTGTATTTATACTATATTATTATGCTTGCCTACTACTGTTAAAAAGTTTATTTATAGGCTGATTCTCTCAATGTCTTGCACGACAAAGTGATATAGCCTGTAGTGTTATTATAACGATTGGGCTCTGTTTGACCCACAAACACTGAATCCCACTGCCGAAACGGTGGGGGGGGGGGGCTTTTTGGAACTTTTAACCTTTTTCTTTTTTAAAATTATTTATATGTAACAAATATTAAAATTCCATGGTAAAAGTTTTAACTTTTTATGAGGGAAAAGGGCCCCTATGTGCCTTGGGCCCCCATGCCTTGCTTACGCAAGCTTTACGGTAGCTACGCCACTGTGTCAGTGGTCCTTTTGTCTGGAGCCAAATTGACAGGAGCCTTTTTGTCGGGAGCCAAAATGACGCTAGCCTATTTGTCGGGAGTCGTAATGACGGGGGCCGTTTTGTGGAGAAACTAAATGGCGGGAGCCTATTTGTCGGGAGTCGTAATGACGGGGGCCGTTTTGTGGAAAAAACTAAATGACGGGAGACTATATGTCGGGAGCCAAAATGGCGGGAGCCTATTCGTCAGGAGCCTTATTGACTGGAGCCCTTTTGTCGGGAGCCTATATAACGGGAGCCTATTTGTCGGTAGCCTAAATGACGGGAGCCTATTTGTCGGGAGCCTATATGACGGGGTCCATATGTCGCTGGCCCTTTTGACGGGGCCGATTTGACGGGGTCGTTTTGACGGGGTCGTTTTGTCGGGGTCGTTTTGACGGGGCCGTTTCGTCATTGGCCGAATTGACGCCGCACGATTTTAAACACCTAATGTAACTCAATAGCGCCTCGACGTTTTCAACAAGGTTTCTTGGTTTTGAAAACTAATAGAAAAATATTTTAATTAGTTTTCATCCTTTTTCCTATATAATGACATGTACGTGCCCATGTTTGGATGTTGAATTTTCTTTAGATAAAATGTTAAAAATAAAAGCTTGTGATTTCAAAGAGAAATAATTATAGAATATATTTTTGTCGCTGGCCTAACATAAAAACGGCAGTAATGGAGTTCATAAATAATTAAATATCACGCTGAAAACTATTAGAAAGTAGAAACGCTATATTAAACGGAAAGAAAAAAAAATGGCAGAAGCGTGTGTGTGTGAAAGAGAGGGAGGGAGGTGGAGAGCTACTGCGAATTAGATTTAAACATTCTCGTAGAGTTGCTGGCTTCTATCCAATCATTGATTCATTCATTCCTGTTAGTTTCTCATGCTCCCTTTCCCCCCCCCCCGCCTTGTTGATGCAAAACAAAAATAATGTACGAAATCCATCTACACATTAGCACTGAGCTTTCAACGTAGTGCGTTCAACAACACATACGGTTGTGGGTCTCGGGCCTGCATAGTAACCACATACGCCAGCAAAGTGACAACATATGCCAACATACATCTTCATCAACAAACAGTAGTGTGCCCACATAATACTAATAATAGCGATATCAAGTACACACTTGTAATGTGCTGTTAGTGACGTCATCAACACACTGGTGTGTGGTCTCCCTCCCCCCCCCCCCCTTCCCAAACTCCATCTCATGCCATAATCCACATACAAGTGTGTCCACATCATAGTGACATCATCAACAAATACACACTTGTAATCAGCCATTAGTGTCGTCATCAACAGTGTGTCCGTCCCCACCGCTCCACCTCATGTCATAATCAACACACAAGTGTGCCCACATCATAGAGACATCTCTCAACAAATACACACGGCTCTCTACTATCAGTGTCATCATCAACATCATCAAAACATACTCAAACAAGTGTACCCACATCGTTGTGTTGCCGTCTATAAAAACATGTCAGACCACATATTACAACTGTATGTCCTCTTCCATCATCATCAACACATACACAAAGACACTTAAGTGAACCCACATTTAAATGGCATCACGAGTTACTTTCATGTACGTCCCCCACCCCCGGACGAAATACAAAAACACTACAATGTATCAACAGAGCCACACTACACACAACAAAGTGATGCTTAGCGTTACATCAAACACTACAATGTATCAACAGAGCCACATTACACACAACAAAGTATTTACACACTAGATAGTAAGTGCTGACCTAGTTAAAAACACACCAGGTAATGAGGCAGTGCAGCCTTTAGTTTATACTTTACAACATAAACATTCAACAGCGTCGGGTTACACTAACCATATAGCTACACACTTAGGACTTAAAACTACAAGTTTATACTTTACAACATATAAACATTCAACAGCGTCGGGTTACACTAACCATATAGCTACACACTTAGGACTTAAAACTACAAGTTTATACTTTACAACATATAAACATTCAACAGCGTCGGGTTACACTAACCATATAGCTACACACTTAGGACTTAAAACTACAAGTTTATACTTTACAACATATAAACATTCAACAGCGTCGGGTTACACTAACCATATAGCTACACACTCAGGACTTACAAGAACACAAGATTTTTATGGCACACCTTCAAGACCCGGATAAACTTTCAACTTAAACCAGTTTAGATGTTTTAGTCAAGCATAGTATAGTAGCGTTAAGTTTATAAAATTGTAGGGAAAGTGGTAATCTGGGGATATACTTCAATGTGTTGAAAAAAAGAAAGGTATACAGTAGTAATAGTACCGCTGGATGTAACCATAATACATCTTGTAGCGCTAAATATCCGTATAGAATCTAACCTTTAAACTAACTCAACCGCTAAGCCGTTGTACGGTTGAAGTACCAAATATAAAACTTGAGTTACGTAGTTACAAGAAAGTTGGGCTGATAACAAAGCTCCAGAAATGTGTCATGCGCCAAAAGACTAGACAGTGGGAATCAACATCAAGGTTTCCCAGGCAGATGAGGCTCGTTAGCCGATGATAACAACCCATCTAGGAGAGAAAACGCTAAATCAATCAACTGCTGCCTTGTTGAATGCTCTTGAGTGGACAAAGGCAATGGAAGCAAATCCAGAAAAAAAACAGGCTGAAGTCAGTCAACGGGCCATATGGCGCATAGAATATTGACACGTAATTCTTAATTGTGTTGGAGGAAATTCCCTTCAATATTATACAATTAAGAGCGAATAAAATAAAACATCATGGTTTAGGTTTCGCTACTAAGAATTCTAGTCTCGCTGTTTTCGATCTTGAAGACTGGACTTCAACACCAGCTTTTGCTGTTGCGCGTGATCAAGACTATCCAGCTCTAATGGATAACCGACGTGAGTAAAGTAAAGAGCACACAATCACTTCACACGCCGCGGCCATCTGTCTTACATTGACCCCCATGTCTCGAATGGTCCGATACCTTTCTATTGTCTACCGGGCCATCTGCAATTCAAATTACATATAACCAACAACTAAGTGGTACCATGTGTGTTGGGTGTTTCTATGGAGACCCAACAAAGGTGGAAGAGTCTAATGACAATAAGGAGGATCGGTATACAGTTTAGTATCATTCAGTATAGTATAGAGTAATATGGACGTTTTCAAGCAAATGCGTGACATATAAGCAGTGTGAATCTAATCGTTAGCACGTGACATGTCATGCTGCTAAACTAAAAATAGACGTGCATTGTGAGCGAGGAGGGGGGGGGGGGTGGAGACGTGAAATCACGAGCTTAGCACAGCCGATAATTTTTACGGAATAAATTAGTTACCATCTAAATTTCCACAATCAAGAATTGAGTCTTGCATGTAATTCAATTAACCTTATACTTCAAAGGCATATATGATTACAAGAAACTGTAGCGGTGCTTGAATGTACAATAATGCTGACCAGGCTAGGGAATGGTTCATTTAGGACAGGGGTCGCATTAGGTCGCAACCCTTTCATGTGATTCATTTAAGGGTCAGAGTTTCTTACTGTTATCTTTTGGAAATAAAATCTATATAGAAAATACGTATTCTTTTACCAGTTAACACTGACTAGACATGGGTATCAGTTTGATAACAAGGACTGCACCATGGATCCTGTACACAGAGTCTATACCAGGATACCGTACCTGGATAAAAAAAAACTGGTAGCAGGGTAACATTAACTGGTAACACTTGGGTAACAGTTTGATAACATGGACAACACCATGGATCCTGTAGACAGAGACTATACTAGACTATGGCACCAAGATGAAATAAACAGTGCTATGATAATGAGATAAGCACACTACTTGCCCGAAGAGAAAATATACACAACAGCTCACGTAAACATAAAAGTCTGGAAAAATGAAGGTCTCGATAAATGTATTAGCAGACCCAACGGTGACCGCGCGGCTAGACACGGCATGAATAAATCCAAAAGAATTTTGTACGCGATGTGGAATCACCCACTTGTAACAATACGCAGGCGCGACACGGCACGTTTTCCTCTAACAAATAGATCAACTCACGGATCAATACAGGCAATCGTGTTACGTTGTGTGCTCGCACAGCCGACATCACGTTATGGACATCAACAATCCACGTTTGGTCATCTGGTTACAGCAACACGAGAACTTCATCTAATATTAATGGATGTATCTTTGTTGTGGGGGGGGGGGGGGGATTTCAGTTTCCATGTTTGAAAGCGCATTTACATTGATAATTTTAACTGCACAACTTTCCATATAATTAAGTAGTACACGTTAATTAAACGTAAGCAACCATCCGGAGATAATGTTTATGATTTCTGTTCTATAATATTAATTTACTGCCAAAGACCAGTCTCCGAGAAAGAAAAAAAGTTAACCAACGAGGCGGCATCATCGGGAGCGCTGAATAGGGAGGCAACCAAAAGCATGGGGAATCCGCCCCAAACCCCGCTCTTGAAGGCGCCCCAAAACCCGCTCTCGAAGGCGCCCCACACCCCGCTCTTGAAGGCGCCCCAAAACCCGCTCTTGAAGGCGCCCCAAAACCTCTCTTGAAGGCGCCCCAAAACCCGCTCTTGAAGGCGCCCCAAAACCGGCTCTTGAAGGCGCCCCAAAACCCGCTCTTGAAGGCACCCCAAAACCTCTCTTGAAGGCGCCCCAAGTTTCATTTAAAAAAAAAAAAAAGCAGTTTGTTTGACCAATGTCATGGTCATAATGATAACTCGCATGAGGAAAAAGCACAATATCTCACTAAAGGGGGAAGTCCACTAAACAAATTCCTGCGCAACTTCTTGAAATTATCCATGGTATTGGTATATTATATTTCGACAGTGTTTACAGCATCAAACCAACCAATTTAGCCTACTGTTACTCTAACATATTTAGTCTCGCGCGATATGTCGGACCCAAGCCCCGCGAGGATCGTCGTATTCCTAACGCCGCCTCTGGGCATCATGATGGAGTATAGAAATTAACCTTTAACCTATTTACGATGTATGAAAGACGAGCAGATAACGAACACACGGGCTTGAGTGCCGGAAGAGAGAAATTCGTTACAAATATTATTTCATCATTGGTGAGAGAGAAGCGCTAAGTAAAGGGATATTTTGGAACAAAGGTTTGAACAGATCACCGTCCCAAACACAAGTGAAGGGATGTTTCGTCAGTCTTAACAAACTAGTACAAACAATATTAAAACAGTCATGTCATGAATCCAATATTGACTAACCTATGTCAAAAGATACAACAACATACTGGTTTTCTAACAGAGTCCGTAGGCTTTGTTTTATTATTACACTACTTAAGTGAAGCTATAGTGAAGACTACTGTAGGTCAAACACCTACCGCAAGCCCTACCACTATTTTGCTGGAGTAGACCGATACCATCGAGTTTGTTATAGACCCGGCACTTAACTACTCCACATCCAAAGGCAGGGGAGGGATACGTGATTTAGCCAACATCAGACCCAGCCATTGATATTGATCCCTCTTATCTAGAGAGTCAAACTGTGTTTCAATTGGTGAGGTAACCGGAGGAAAGATGCTGGTAAATTTAAGTGAAAAGTAGATCTACCCTATTCAAACCAGAACACATTTTATCTGGTTTCTTCATGTGTTAGGAACATGAAAACATAAAATATCACTGGTTGTCTAATAAACTATACAAGGCTAAAAATGAAACAACTATTATCATCTCTTTAAAATAACATATCTTCCAGCTTTTATTCAGGCCCATTACAGTCTAGTATAGCTTTTAAAATGCAGACTTTAGGCTCCATAAAGGAGTGGATCTCTCTATTCATAAGGTCGCATTTGTCAGGAGGTTATGCTTGAATGACCATAAAGGGTTTTTATTTCTCACAGTAAACCTTCTACAACAACAAGAACTACAGCACAAGTCAGAAACTGCTGTTACCAGTCTACAGATATCTTGGAACACAAGACATACCTGTGTTTTACATACACACCTTTCACACCTGTTAAACCCAAACACACTGGGCTAGAGTAGCAGATGTGGTAAAAAGAAAATATTATTGAAACAATCATCAATATAATTTTAAAACATTCAAACATCTCTACTAAACCTTATTCTATAAGAAATAAGAAGAGAATATTAATACAAATTAGTTTGTGTACTTGATTTCTATTTGATCCTGGAACTTACTTTACCTGTTCTGCTTTATCATAATGCTCGTATTTTATTCACTTTATGGGGGAGAGATGGGACAGGACCATCAAAGCACTAAAACTAAAAATATGTCTCTAGACTATTTACCTACCAAATAAAAATCAGTTACAGTACATACACTTAGCTCTTTTCTATAAAGGCTATTCTGAAGGAAACATCTTTAAGAATGGTTGAAAAGAATATCACTGATCAGACCTAGTGGACAGTAGCCATGAGCTCATCAATCAATACATTCTTGACATACCTAACTCCCTTCTATACTGTTCTACATACCACATGGTGTGTAGCACATACATCTGATAAGTGTAACAGATGCAGTAGTATTCAGACCACCAGGCATCTTGCTGTTTGTTTTACACTCACAGCAGTGATACATAGATCTACATGCTACCAGAAAATCAGCCCCATATATATAGCCTATCTTTAATTTGAACATTAAAAATAATCTATGTGCCTGTTATTTTTTCCAAAAGTAAAAAAACAATGCAAGCAGTGGTGAAAAAAAAATTAAATAAGAGCCTTTTAAAGACTGAATGTAAAATCAAATATTTTGAATGCCTGACCAAACAGCTATACACAAAATGACTATTTAAACAACTCATAGATCTAGATGCTAAACTAGGTGTTTTTAATATACTTTTACTTTTAGATGTGGGTACAAGCAAATAATAAGTTAATTTGTTCAAGTTATAAATTTGAGTCTGCTACAAGTTTTATCAAGCTTGTTTCGTAAAATCCCATTACTCAACAATGAGCAACATAACACAAAAATATATTTTAATCAAGTATTTTGTTTGCCTGAGTTGCATCCTGGTGACATTATTAATAAACATGACTGCCAACATTCTTTAGATCCCTGTATAGGACTTTTAGAACACAGCACACACAAAATACAAGTTGCACACTAGCCTTTTCTCCTTAGAGGGAATGTTGCTTATATCCCTCTAGTCGATGGGTAATCCAATGTAACCAAATTCAACATTAAAAAATGGTATCAGTGCCAAACAGTTTCATGTTATCCAGATAACTGTGCCAACAGTGTTTGACAATTGAATCTTCAATTATTAATGAATAAACTAGGCTACTCATGGTTTATGTCGGTTTATTTTTTCATTGGTCAGCTGATAGTTTTTCAGTCTGCATTTTATGCTTTTAGTGGGTGATTTTGTTTCCTATGATTGTAGTGACAGATTTTGAAAACTAAAATACTTGATCTAGAATAGTCTAATATTAAGAATCGACCCTTAGAATCCCTAGAAGAACAAAATCCCCTGCAGGGGCCTAAACCATATGGTGGTCTTGTTGCATTAAATCGTGATTGAATCATATTCAAATAGGTGAGGCCACATATTTCTACCACTTAACAACAAAACAACAAAAAACCTCTTCAGCGATGATCTAGATCTAGGCTTAATCTAATTAATAAATTATTTAGGCCTAGCTACAAAATTATTTTAATAGGATTATGCCTACACATTTTCTGTAAAATATTATAAAATATAGTTAGAGCAGCAAAAAAAAAATATTCTCAAAATTAATTGATGAATTTGATGATTTGTGTAGAGTAGAGTAACTATAACTAGACTAGTAATCTCATGATTATTGTAGTGTTGAATATTTATATTATTGGGAAATGTTTGTTGAATTTTGTTACCATTAAAATTTAGATTTAAATCAGATCTAGATTAGATCTACAATCTAGTTACTGTAAAAGTAAACTGTGGGCCTAAACAATTTGTTCCTGGAAAATCAAGTGTATTTAATAAAGTATGCCTACTATTTTTTAGTACTAGGCCCCCTATAATGTAGATCATATAAAAATGATTAATAACATAGTAAAAACCACTAGTCTAGAACAATGATTAGCAAAAATTGATTACAAGGAATAATCATCAACTGAAACACAAATGCAATAGTATAGCAACAACAAAAAATAATGATTAGCAAAACTCAAACAGTGTAACTTTTTAACATGCAACTAAAAAAATATAGGCCTAATTCTAAGAAGTGGCGTAGCGAGGTCGGGTGTCACCAGGTGCGGCACTTAATGGTTCACCCCCCAGAGGCGTAGCAACCCTTCCTGGGGACAAACGTTCAATTTTCGACTTGCACCCCCCTTCAAACTTTTGATTTGCACCGTCCCCCCCCCCCCCTCAAACTTTTGATTTGCACCTCTTAAAAGACTATTTAACACTCGAATTAATCACTTAATTAAGTGGAATTATCATTTTTCTCTATATATTTTGCTATTTTTTGCCTTGGTGTCATCCCCCCCCCCCTAAATGGTGTCACACGGTGCGGTCCACACCCCCGCCCCCCCCCCCCCTCGCTACGCCACTGATTCTAAGTCTGACAACTACTACACAAGCATCAGTAAAATTAAGTAAAATAGTCTAGTTGTAGTTGAAGTAGACTAGCTTTAGATCTAGAAATCTAGATCTGGAAGAATATTAATCTTATATTCTTAGTCTATTCTTATTCCTTAGTTTAAAAAAAAAAGGGTAATCTATCGTTTTGGGTACGTAAAATCGCCCGCGACTTGTAATGTGAACACCAGGTGACTCCTTAAATTTTAATAATTATTTCACATTTTGAGGAGGATTTATGTTTTTTAAAATACAAAAATGTTTCCTTGTTTCATTTATGTACCTGTTTTTAAACAATTGAATTAAAACTTTCCCGTAATAAATGAAGACTAGCGATGTTTCCAACAGATGCAACAATGCTCATTTACTATAGCAGCCATCTTGTTTAAGTTTTATTTTTATAAGCTTTTAGCGGGAGATTCAGGGGGAAGTCACTCTATTTTACAAATGGCTGCTGTTTATATAGCAAATCTTGCTCTCAGACACTGCTGTTTAAAGTTAACTTCTGGCCTATATCGATATATTTAGCCATTGATTTAGGTTTATTATTCATTTATCTATAATATTTGACACAAACACATGACAATATACTTCTATTAAAGCCTTGACAATGAGGTAACGTTTTCGTACATTAATAGCCGCGGGCGATTTTACGTACCCAAAACGATAGATTACCAAAAAAAGTTTCTTTGCCAAGCTTTGCTTACCTTCACATTCAACTTCATTCAATACGTTGATTTCCAAAAAGTAAAAACAGATTTTTTAATGATTTAGGTTTGTGTATTCCGATAGCCAATAGCAACTGGTTTCCAGACTTATTATCTTACTTGCAAAACACTGGTTGCTAGTTATTATTTTGTTCCGTCAGTGTCTATTAGTCTGTGAAGATGTGCAAGTTACTTAACATTTCTCTGTTGTATTCTCGTCCTAGGAAATAGTTGTAGCAGTCGTGACTCACCTACGCATGCGCAAATTGAAACAATTTAACTAGGCCTAACAGGAAAGGGTGCCGCCTCCCTGTATTTTAATTTATAAAAAACAAGGATACCTTACGACTTATGAGCACGAAACAGTTTTGAGTTCTTGTAGCATTATGTTACATTCTTCTTCTTGCAACTTAGCTTAAATTAGACCAATTATTCATTTTATTTTTTAAATAATTATCTACTATTTCACCAACTTCGATCTCCGAATAAAGGCCTACCGCTTAAAACTAAATCTAGCTAGATCTACTCCGAATAGGAGAAATCCCTAATGTTTTGTTATAAATAATGGCTCTTAAGATAACTATTAAATTACTATTAATTCAGATAATTCCCCTGATAATTTAGCTGATAGCAGATAAATTTGCCTCGTTACTTTAATTGCGTGATGTAGGCTACGAATAATAACATTTGCTATAGGCCTACATCTGTGAGGTTAGACTAGCTGATGACGGACAAATTGTGTGACTGGCAGTGACAACTCAAATGAGTCGAATTACTTAAAATAAAACAAATATAATATAATAACAATATTTTTAAATGCACTAAAATTAAGAAAATAAAACTAACTAATTTTCTTTAATTTCTTACACATTTTAGCGATCAAAGCTTTTTATTAAAGACTACTAACTAAAGAAAGCTAATTTATTTTATTTTATTATTTTTCATGCATTTAAAAACTTGTTATTATAAAGGTTTTTATATAGTTTTTTTTAATCTCCAATTTTCAGTAATTTGTTTAAATTAAGTTACATGACTAAAACCTAACTAATAGCTAAGATAGTGTGTGGTCGACGCTCTGGCAAACAGCCGTAACTAAACAGTTGGCGTGAACGACAACTCCGCTTACCTATCAGTCGATCCCGTCTAGCTAGTTATCTCCCCTTCTATTACTGAATTCAGTAATTATTTTAAAATTAATGCTTAGTGATCAATCTAATGTCTAATTGGATTTTAAAAAGATAAATTTGTATTGTCATCGAAGACGAACGTGTCTGGAAAGTTTGAACGAAATCGTTGCATTAGAAAAGGGTAAAAATTTAGTTACTATATGTAAAATAAAAAAAAAACAAAAAAAAAACGGACGTTGTGAACTAAGTAAAAGTTTGTGATAAACAATGGTAAAATCTTGAATAAGATTTGGGGCCTATAACTATAGACCTACCTTAAGTAATTTAAAAAAAAACAGAAAGTTTTGATCATAATGGAAATTAAACAAAGTAGGCCTATACAGAGACAGTGGCGTCGCAAGATCGGGTGTCACCCGCTGCTGCACCTAATGGTGTCACCCCCCCGTACCCCGAAAAATGTATATATATATATATATATATATATATATATGGTCTACATACTACTATATATGTATATATAGTTGCAATTGGTGTCACCCCCTCCCATTTTGCTTAATGGCGTCAATTTGTGCGCACCAATAAATTCATGTGGGAAAAGCATCCTTTTCATCGTAATGAATAGATTTCAGTGTCACCTCCGAGACCCGGTCGTTGATTGACTTATCAGTTATTCAAAATACTCAACATAACTTTTTTTCCTCTATAAAGTTTGTAGTTTGTGTAATACTGTCACCAACCCCTCCCCCGGTGGATGGTTTTAAAGTAAAAATGTTTATCTAGTATCAGTTATTAGTATAGGTTGATTAACTCTCATTAATTAAACTGGCAACAAGTAGGCCTATATTTCTTCTATATATTTTGAAGCTTTCGCCATGGTGTCAACCCCCCCCCCCCTAAATGGTGTCACCCGGTGCGGTCAGCACTCCCGCCCCCGCCTCGCGACGCCACAGTACGGGGGTTAATCGCCACACTCTTTGCGGGTAAGGAATCTGACTTTATTGAGGATGCGAAACTTGCAATCGACAAGCCAGAAAGGGAGATCAGCGTGAACATAAAACGGCGTTACAAAAAGTGATGTCACATTTTCTAATCAATTATCACAGAGCAGTCTTAGTGAGTGCAGTATAGTAAGACACATTGACACGAGCAAAAGTCGATTTAAAGCAAGTTGTACCGCTTGCAAAAAAAAACACAAGCTGTTGGGTTTCATTTCAGTCGAAAACCAAAATTAAGGTTCTAGCGTGTAAAGCAGACGTGATAACCGCTACACCATAGAACCAGATGCCCTTCTGATTCAGCTATCATCCAAGTAGTCCATGCATCAACTGAACTGCAATATTCTGCTTTTACTCCGTTGAACTTTAGTATCTGGTTTCTTAGAACGATTCCACCGAGAAACAAATGGGATTTCAAGATTTTTGACTGCTTCTCGCTCAGCAACATGTAAGGCAAAAAATATTATGCAACCAGCTTCCTGTTTACTCTGTTATTCGTTTCTTGCTAGTCGACTGCAAAGTTGCCTTAATGAAATTGATAGCTGATTGTTGCTCATATGTTAAACTTGACAAGTATGGCACCATTTGTATCTAGAATGTAAAACGTAATAAACATAGAATGCACTACAAATCATAGGAAATCTAACGAGGGGAGACGATGAGTTTTAATGTACACAGATGGATTATTTTCTCCCTCTGATTTTTATATCCTAATCGTTCGTTCAAAATAATCAGTTGCTTATCAAGTAAAGGTAAATTAATAAACCTAGAAAGGATTATAACCGGATCTTTTTTCACTTAAAAAATTGCAACGTTGTAAAGGCTATCTCCGATATAAAAATAGTGATTCCCAAGCGGGGAATCGAACCCCGGCCGCCGCGGTGAGAGCGCGGAATCCTAACCACTAGACCACTTGGGACATGCACGGCAATAGCACAGATTCATACATAACGGATATTCAAACGCTTTGGAGTGTTTCTTACCTGTTATCCCAAACATGGCTATGAGACCTAATCTGATGAATGTTGGCCTGCGCTTGGTTATTCTGGTTGATTATCTCTAACATTCATCTCACAGCAGTCTTGGTTTCAGTATAGTGAGAGACATTGACAAGAGCAGAAGTCACTTTATAGCAAGTTGTGCCGCTTGCAAAACAAAACACAAGATGTTGGAGGATTTCTTTTCTATCGGAAGCCAAAAATAAGGTTCTAGCGAGGCTCGAACTCGCGACCTTCTGCGTGTGAAGCAGACGTGATAACCACTACACTATAGAACCGAGTAACCATTTGCTTGAGCTTTCATCCAAATTTGCCAAGCATCAACTGAACTGCAATATTCTGCTTCTACTCCGTTGAACTTTAGGCTTACCCAGCATTATCCAAGGTTGGATATGGATCGGTGTTGCCTACATACACATGCTCCATAAATAAGTATTGATACAGTTAAGTGTTGACCAATACTACTTTCTTTCAATTCGGCGATTCTTTCCCAACGTGTGCTTTACAAACATCAAAACTAAAAATCATTTCAGTGACTACACCAATTGTGCCTAAGAAATACCTTTAAATCTGGCTTCTTAGAACGTTTCCACTGGAAAACGATTGGGATTTCAACGTTTCGGTTGCTCCTCACTCAGCAACAAGCGAGGTGAACAGCACTAAAAAAAGGACATTTAAAAAGAATAGGAAACCAGCGTTCAGGCTGTTTTCTATTTTTAGATAGTAGATTGCAAAGTTGCCATAATGAAATTAATAATTATTTTTGTGCATATGTTAAACATCACTAGTATTGCACCATTAGTATCTAGAATGACAAGAGCAAAAGCCGATTTAAAGCAAGTTGTACCGCTTTCAAAACAAAACACAAGATGTTGGGTTTCATTTGTGTCGAAAACCAAATTTAAGGTTCTAGCGAGGCTCGAACTCGCGACCTTCTGCGTGTAAAGCAGACGTGATAACCGCTACACCATAGAACCTGGTGCCCTTCTGCTACAGCTATCATCCAAGTTCTCCATGCATCAACTGAACTGCAATATTCTGCTTCTACTCCGTTGAACTTTAGGCTTACCCAGCATTATCCATGGTTGGATACGGATCGGTGTTGCCTACATACACATGCTCCATGAATAAGTATTGTGACAGTTAAGTGTCGACCAATACTATCTCGGCATTTCTTTCCCAAAATCTACTTTACAAACATCAAAACCAAAACTTCATTTCAGTGACCACCCCAATTTTGTCTAAGTCATAATTTAGTATCTGGTTTCTTAGAACGATTCCACCGAGAAACAAATGGGATTTCAAGATTTTTGACTGCTTCTCGCTCAGCAACATGTAAGGTAAAAAATATATGCAACCAGCTTCCTGTTTACTCTGTTATTCGTTTCTTGCTAATTGACTGCAAAGTTGCCTTAATGAAATTGATAGCTGATTGTTGCTCATATGTTAAACTTGACAAGTATGGCACCATTTGTATCTAGAATGTAAAACGTAATAAACATAGAATGCACTACAAATCATAGGGAATCTAACGAGGGGAGACGATGAGTTTTAATGTACACAGATGGATTATTTTCTCCCTCTGATTTTTATATCCTAATCGTTCGTTCAAAATAATCAGTTGCTTATCAAGTAAAGGTAAATTAATAAACCTAGAAAGGATTATAACCGGATCTTTTTTCACTTAAAAAATTGCAACGTTGTAAAGGCTATCTCCGATATAAAAATAGTGATTCCCAAGCGGGGAATCGAACCCCGGCCGCCGCGGTGAGAGCGCGGAATCCTAACCACTAGACCACTTGGGACATGCACGGCAATAGCACAGATTCATACATAACGGATATTCAAACGCTTTGGAGTGTTTCTTACCTGTTATCCCAAACATGGCTATGAGACCTAATCTGATGAATGTTGGCCTGCGCTTGGTTATTCTGGTTGATTATCTCTAACATTCATCTCACAGCAGTCTTGGTTTCAGTATAGTGAGAGACATTGATAAGAGCAGAAGTCACTTTATAGCAAGTTGTGCCGCTTGCAAAACAAAACACAAGATGTTGGAGGATTTCTTTTCTATCGGAAGCCAAAAATAAGGTTCTAGCGAGGCTCGAACTCGCGACCTTCTGCGTGTGAAGCAGACGTGATAACCACTACACTATAGAACCGAGTAACCATTTGCTTGAGCTTTCATCCAAATTTGCCAAGCATCAACTGAACTGCAATATTCTGCTTCTACTCCGTTGAACTTTAGGCTTACCCAGCATTATCCAAGGTTGGATATGGATCGGTGTTGCCTACATACACATGCTCCATAAATAAGTATTGATACAGTTAAGTGTTGACCAATACTACTTTCTTTCAATTCGGCGATTCTTTCCCAACGTGTGCTTTACAAACATCAAAACTAAAAATCATTTCAGTGACTACACCAATTGTGCCTAAGAAATACCTTCAAATCTGGCTTCTTAGAACGTTTCCACTGGAAAACGATTGGGATTTCAACGTTTCGGTTGCTCCTCACTCAGCAACAAGCGAGGTGAACAGCACTAAAAAAGGACATTTAAAAAGAATAGGAAACCAGCGTTCAGGCTGTTTTCTATTTTTAGATAGTCGATTGCAAAGTTGCCATAATGAAATTAATAATTATTTTTGTGCATATGTTAAACATCACTAGTACTGCACCATTAGTATCTAGAATGACAAGAGCAAAAGCCGATTTAAAGCAAGTTGTACCGCTTTCAAAACAAATCACAAGATGTTGGGTTTCATAACTGTCGAAAACCAAAATTAAGGTTCTAGCGAGGCTCGAACTCGCGACCTTCTGCGTGTGAAGCAGACGTGATAACCACTACACTATAGAACCGAGTAACCATTTGTTTGAGCTTTCATCCAAATTTGCCAAGCATCAACTGAACTGCAATATTCTGCTTCTACTCCGTTGAACTTTAGGCTTACCCAGCATTATCCATGGTTGGATACGGATCGGTGTTGCCTGCATACACATGCTCCATGAATAAGTATTGTGACAGTTAAGTGTCGACCAATACTATCTCGGCATTTCTTTCCCAAAATCTACTTTACAAACATCAAAACCAAAACTTCATTTCAGTGACCACCCCAATTTTGTCTAAGTCATCATTTAGTATCTGGTTTCTTAGAACGATTCCACCGAGAAACAAATGGGATTTCAAGATTTTTGACTGCTTCTCGCTCAGCAACATGTAAGGTAAAAAATATATGCAACCAGCTTCCTGTTTACTCTGTTATTCGTTTCTTGCTAATTGACTGCAAAGTTGCCTTAATGAAATTGATAGCTGATTGTTGCTCATATGTTAAACTTGACAAGTATGGCACCATTTGTATCTAGAATGTAAAACGTAATAAACATAGAATGCACTACAAATCATAGGAAATCTAACGAGGGGAGACGATGAGTTTTAATGTACACAGATGGATTATTTTCTCCCTCTGATTTTTATATCCTAATCGTTCGTTCAAAATAATCAGTTGCTTATCAAGTAAAGGTAAATTAATAAACCTAGAAAGGATTATAACCGGATCTTTTTTCACTTAAAAAATTGCAACGTTGTAAAGGCTATCTCCGATATAAAAATAGTGATTCCCAAGCGGGGAATCGAACCCCGGCCGCCGCGGTGAGAGCGCGGAATCCTAACCACTAGACCACTTGGGACATGCACGGCAATGGCACAGATTCATACATAACGGATATTCAAACGCTTTGGAGTGTTTCTTACCTGTTATCCCAAACATGGCTATGAGACCTAATCTGATGAATGTTGGCCTGCGCTTGGTTATTCTGGTTGATTATCTCTAACATTCATCTCACAGCAGTCTTGGTTTCAGTATAGTGAGAGACATTGATAAGAGCAGAAGTCACTTTATAGCAAGTTGTGCCGCTTGCAAAACAAAACACAAGATGTTGGAGGATTTCTTTTCTATCGGAAGCCAAAAATAAGGTTCTAGCGAGGCTCGAACTCGCGACCTTCTGCGTGTGAAGCAGACGTGATAACCACTACACTATAGAACCGAGTAACCATTTGCTTGAGCTTTCATCCAAATTTGCCAAGCATCAACTGAACTGCAATATTCTGCTTCTACTCCGTTGAACTTTAGGCTTACCCAGCATTATCCAAGGTTGGATATGGATCGGTGTTGCCTACATACACATGCTCCATAAATAAGTATTGATACAGTTAAGTGTTGACCAATACTACTTTCTTTCAATTCGGCGATTCTTTCCCAACGTGTGCTTTACAAACATCAAAACTAAAAATCATTTCAGTGACTACACCAATTGTGCCTAAGAAATACCTTCAAATCTGGCTTCTTAGAACGTTTCCACTGGAAAACGATTGGGATTTCAACGTTTCGGTTGCTCCTCACTCAGCAACAAGCGAGGTGAACAGCACTAAAAAAGGACATTTAAAAAGAATAGGAAACCAGCGTTCAGGCTGTTTTCTATTTTTAGATAGTCGATTGCAAAGTTGCCATAATGAAATTAATAATTATTTTTGTGCATATGTTAAACATCACTAGTACTGCACCATTAGTATCTAGAATGACAAGAGCAAAAGCCGATTTAAAGCAAGTTGTACCGCTTTCAAAACAAATCACAAGATGTTGGGTTTCATAACTGTCGAAAACCAAAATTAAGGTTCTAGCGAGGCTCGAACTCGCGACCTTCTGCGTGTGAAGCAGCCGTGATAACCACTACACTATAGAACCGAGTAACCATTTGTTTGAGCTTTCATCCAAATTTGCCAAGCATCAACTGAACTGCAATATTCTGCTTCTACTCCGTTGAACTTTAGGCTTACCCAGCATTATCCATGGTTGGATACGGATCGGTGTTGCCTGCATACACATGCTCCATGAATAAGTATTGTGACAGTTAAGTGTCGACCAATACTATCTCGGCATTTCTTTCCCAAAATCTACTTTACAAACATCAAAACCAAAACTTCATTTCAGTGACCACCCCAATTTTGTCTAAGTCATCATTTAGTATCTGGTTTCTTAGAACGATTCCACCGAGAAACAAATGGGATTTCAAGATTTTTGACTGCTTCTCGCTCAGCAACATGTAAGGTAAAAAATATATGCAACCAGCTTCCTGTTTACTCTGTTATTCGTTTCTTGCTAATTGACTGCAAAGTTGCCTTAATGAAATTGATAGCTGATTGTTGCTCATATGTTAAACTTGACAAGTATGGCACCATTTGTATCTAGAATGTAAAACGTAATAAACATAGAATGCACTACAAATCATAGGAAATCTAACGAGGGGAGACGATGAGTTTTAATGTACACAGATGGATTGTTTTCGATTTGCACCCCCCCCCCCTCAAACTTTCGATTTGCATCCCCTCAACCTTTCAATTTATTTTTCCAACCCATTTTGGCGCCCCCTAAGGTCGGCGCCCGGGAACATATGTCGTCCCTCCCCCCCTCGCTACGCTACTGTTTTGACTGCTCCTCGCTCAGCAACGTGTGAGGCAGAAAGCAGTAGAATCAACTTTAAAAAATACGAGATGACCCGCGACGTAGCATACGCCGCTATCTAGTTGTTTTATTTTCTACTTATCAACAACTCATAATTTGTGAATTCGACCCCCCCCCCCCCCCCCAGAACCCCACCAGGTTTTATATCCTAATCGTTGGTTCAAAATAATTAGTCGCTAAATTATTAAACCTGGAAGGATTTTAACCGGATCTTTTCTCACTTTAAAAAATGCAAAATTGTAAAGGCTATCTCTGATATAAAAAATAGTGATTCCCAAGCGGGGAATCGAACCCCGGCCGCCGCGGTGAGAGCGCGGAATCCTAACCACTAGACCACTTGGGACATGCACGGCAATGGCACAGATTCATACATAACGGATATTCAAACGCTTTGGAGTGTTTCTTACCTGTTATCCCAAACATGGCCATGAGACCTAATCTGATAAATGTTGGCCTGCGCTTGGTTATTCTGGTTGATTATCTCTAGCATTCATCTCACAGCAGTCTTGGTTTCAGTATAGTGAGAGACATTGACAAGAGCAGAAGTCACTTTATAGCAAGTTGTGCCGCTTGCAAAACAAAACACAAGATGTTGGAGGATTTCTTTTCTATCGGAAGCCAAAAATAAGGTTCTAGCGAGGCTCGAACTCGCGACCTTCTGCGTGTGAAGCAGACGTGATAACCACTACACTATAGAACCGAGTAACCATTTGCTTGAGCTTTCATCCAAATTTGCCAAGCATCAACTGAACTGCAATATTCTGCTTCTACTCCGTTGAACTTTAGGCTTACCTAGCATTATCCAAGGTTGGATATGGATCGGTGTTGCCTACATACACATGCTCCATAAATAAGTATTGATACAGTTAAGTGTTAACCAATACTACTTTCTTTCAATTCGGCGTTTCTTTCCCAACGTGTGCTTTACAAACATCAAAACTAAAAAATCATTTCAGTGACTACACCAATTGTGCCTAAGAAATACCTTTGGATCTGGCTTCTTAGAACGTTTCCACTGGAAAACGATTGGGATTTCAACGTTTCGGTTGCTCCTCACTCAGCAACAAGCGAGCTGAACAGCACTTAAAAAGGACATTTAAAAAAAAAATGAAACCAGCTTTCTGTTCAGGCTGTTTTCTATTTTTAGATAGTCGATTGCAAAGTTGCCATAATGAAATTAATAATTATTTTTGTGCATATGTTAAACATCACTAGTATTGCACCATTAGTATCTAGAATGACAAGAGCAAAAGCCGATTTAAAGCAAGTTGTACCGCTTTCAAAACAAAACACAAGATATTGGGTTTCATTTCTGTCGAAAACCAAAATTAAGGTTCTAGCGAGGCTCGAACTCGCGACCTTCTGCGTGTAAAGCAGACGTGATAACCGCTACACCATAGAACCTGGTGCCCTTCTGCTTCAGCTATCATCCAAGTTCTCCATACATCAACTGAACTGCAATATTCTGCTTCTACTCCGTTGAACTTTAGCATGGTTGGATACGGATCGGTGTTGCCTGCATACTCATGCTCCATGAATAAGTATTGTGACAGTTAAGTGTCGACCAATACTATCTCGGCATTTCTTTCCCAAAATCTACTTTACAAACATCAAAACCAAAACTTCATTTCAGTGACCACCCCAATTTTGTCTAAGTCATAACTTAGTATCTGGTTTCTTAGAACGATTCCACCGAGAAACAAATGGGATTTCAAGATTTTTGACTGCTTCTCGCTCAGCAACATGTAAGGTAAAAAATATATGCAACCAGCTTCCTGTTTACTCTGTTATTCGTTTCTTGCTAATTGACTGCAAAGTTGCCTTAATGAAATTGATAGCTGATTGTTGCTCATATGTTAAACTTGACAAGTATGGCACCATTTGTATCTAGAATGTAAAACGTAATAAACATAGAATGCACTACAAATCATAGGGAATCTAACGAGGGGAGACGATGAGTTTTAATGTACACAGATGGATTATTTTCTCCCTCTGATTTTTATATCCTAATCGTTCGTTCAAAATAATCAGTTGCTTATCAAGTAAAGGTAAATTAATAAAACTAGAAAGCATTATAACCGGATCTTTTTTCACTTAAAAAATTGCAACGTTGTAAAGGCTATCTCCGATATAAAAATAGTGATTCCCAAGCGGGGAATCGAACCCCGGCCGCCGCGGTGAGAGCGCGGAATCCTAACCACTAGACCACTTGGGATATGCACGGCAATGGCACAGATTCATACATAACGGATATTCATACGTTTTGGAGTGTTTCTTACCTATTATCCCAAACATGGCCATGAGACCTAATCTGATAAATGTTGGCCTGCGCTTGGTTATTCTGGTTGATTATCTCTAGCATTCATCTCACAGCAGTCTTGGTTTCAGTATAGTGAGAGACATTGACAAGAGCAGAAATCACTTTATAGCAAGTTGTGCCGCTTGCAAAACAAAACACAAGATGTTGGATGATTTCTTTTCTATCGGAAGCCAAAAATAAGGTTCTAGCGAGGCTCGAACTCGCGACCTTCTGCGTGTGAAGCAGACGTGATAACCACTACACTATAGAACCGAGTAACCATTTGCTTGAGCTTTCATCCAAATTTGCCAAGCATCAACTGAACTGCAATATTCTGCTTCTACTCCGTTGAACTTTAGGCTTACCCAGCATTATCCAAGGTTGGATATGGATCGGTGTTGCCTACATACACATGCTCCATAAATAAGTATTGATACAGTTAAGTGTTGACCAATACTACTTTCTTTCAATTCGGCGATTCTTTCCCAACGTGTGCTTTACAAACATCAAAACTAAAAATCATTTCAGTGACTACACCAATTGTGCCTAAGAAATACCTTCAAATCTGGCTTCTTAGAACGTTTCCACTGGAAAACGATTGGGATTTCAACGTTTCGGTTGCTCCTCACTCAGCAACAAGCGAGGTGAACAGCACTAAAAAAGGACATTTAAAAAGAATAGGAAACCAGCGTTCAGGCTGTTTTCTATTTTTAGATAGTCGATTGCAAAGTTGCCATAATGAAATTAATAATTATTTTTGTGCATATGTTAAACATCACTAGTACTGCACCATTAGTATCTAGAATGACAAGAGCAAAAGCCGATTTAAAGCAAGTTGTACCGCTTTCAAAACAAATCACAAGATGTTGGGTTTCATAACTGTCGAAAACCAAAATTAAGGTTCTAGCGAGGCTCGAACTCGCGACCTTCTGCGTGTGAAGCAGACGTGATAACCACTACACTATAGAACCGAGTAACCATTTGTTTGAGCTTTCATCCAAATTTGCCAAGCATCAACTGAACTGCAATATTCTGCTTCTACTCCGTTGAACTTTAGGCTTACCCAGCATTATCCATGGTTGGATACGGATCGGTGTTGCCTGCATACACATGCTCCATGAATAAGTATTGTGACAGTTAAGTGTCGACCAATACTATCTCGGCATTTCTTTCCCAAAATCTACTTTACAAACATCAAAACCAAAACTTCATTTCAGTGACCACCCCAATTTTGTCTAAGTCATAACTTAGTATCTGGTTTCTTAGAACGATTCCACCGAGAAACAAATGGGATTTCAAGATTTTTGACTGCTTCTCGCTCAGCAACATGTAAGGTAAAAAATATATGCAACCAGCTTCCTGTTTACTCTGTTATTCGTTTCTTGCTAATTGACTGCAAAGTTGCCTTAATGAAATTGATAGCTGATTGTTGCTCATATGTTAAACTTGACAAGTATGGCACCATTTGTATCTAGAATGTAAAACGTAATAAACATAGAATGCACTACAAATCATAGGGAATCTAACGAGGGGAGACGATGAGTTTTAATGTACACAGATGGATTATTTTCTCCCTCTGATTTTTATATCCTAATCGTTCGTTCAAAATAATCAGTTGCTTATCAAGTAAAGGTAAATTAATAAAACTAGAAAGCATTATAACCGGATCTTTTTTCACTTAAAAAATTGCAACGTTGTAAAGGCTATCTCCGATATAAAAATAGTGATTCCCAAGCGGGGAATCGAACCCCGGCCGCCGCGGTGAGAGCGCGGAATCCTAACCACTAGACCACTTGGGATATGCACGGCAATGGCACAGATTCATACATAACGGATATTCATACGTTTTGGAGTGTTTCTTACCTATTATCCCAAACATGGCCATGAGACCTAATCTGATAAATGTTGGCCTGCGCTTGGTTATTCTGGTTGATTATATCTAGCATTCATCTCACAGCAGTCTTGGTTTCAGTATAGTGAGAGACATTGACAAGAGCAGAAATCACTTTATAGCAAGTTGTGCCGCTTGCAAAACAAAACACAAGATGTTGGATGATTTCTTTTCTATCGGAAGCCAAAAATAAGGTTCTAGCGAGGCTCGAACTCGCGACCTTCTGCGTGTGAAGCAGACGTGATAACCACTACACTATAGAACCGAGTAACCATTTGCTTGAGCTTTCATCCAAATTTGCCAAGCATCAACTGAACTGCAATATTCTGCTTCTACTCCGTTGAACTTTAGGCTTACCCAGCATTATCCAAGGTTGGATATGGATCGGTGTTGCCTACATACACATGCTCCATAAATAAGTATTGATACAGTTAAGTGTTGACCAATACTACTTTCTTTCAATTCGGCGATTCTTTCCCAACGTGTGCTTTACAAACATCAAAACTAAAAATCATTTCAGTGACTACACCAATTGTGCCTAAGAAATACCTTCAAATCTGGCTTCTTAGAACGTTTCCACTGGAAAACGATTGGGATTTCAACGTTTCGGTTGCTCCTCACTCAGCAACAAGCGAGGTGAACAGCACTAAAAAAGGACATTTAAAAAGAATAGGAAACCAGCGTTCAGGCTGTTTTCTATTTTTAGATAGTCGATTGCAAAGTTGCCATAATGAAATTAATAATTATTTTTGTGCATATGTTAAACATCACTAGTACTGCACCATTAGTATCTAGAATGACAAGAGCAAAAGCCGATTTAAAGCAAGTTGTACCGCTTTCAAAACAAATCACAAGATGTTGGGTTTCATAACTGTCGAAAACCAAAATTAAGGTTCTAGCGAGGCTCGAACTCGCGACCTTCTGCGTGTGAAGCAGACGTGATAACCACTACACTATAGAACCGAGTAACCATTTGTTTGAGCTTTCATCCAAATTTGCCAAGCATCAACTGAACTGCAATATTCTGCTTCTACTCCGTTGAACTTTAGGCTTACCCAGCATTATCCATGGTTGGATACGGATCGGTGTTGCCTGCATACACATGCTCCATGAATAAGTATTGTGACAGTTAAGTGTCGACCAATACTATCTCGGCATTTCTTTCCCAAAATCTACTTTACAAACATCAAAACCAAAACTTCATTTCAGTGACCACCCCAATTTTGTCTAAGTCATCATTTAGTATCTGGTTTCTTAGAACGATTCCACCGAGAAACAAATGGGATTTCAAGATTTTTGACTGCTTCTCGCTCAGCAACATGTAAGGTAAAAAATATATGCAACCAGCTTCCTGTTTACTCTGTTATTCGTTTCTTGCTAATTGACTGCAAAGTTGCCTTAATGAAATTGATAGCTGATTGTTGCTCATATGTTAAACTTGACAAGTATGGCACCATTTGTATCTAGAATGTAAAACGTAATAAACATAGAATGCACTACAAATCATAGGAAATCTAACGAGGGGAGACGATGAGTTTTAATGTACACAGATGGATTGTTTTCGATTTGCACCCCCCCCCTCAAACTTTCGATTTGCATCCCCTCAACCTTTCAATTTATTTTTCCAACCCATTTTGGCGCCCCCTAAGGTCGGCGCCCGGGAACATATGTCGTCCCTCCCCCCCCTCGCTACGCTACTGTTTTGACTGCTCCTCGCTCAGCAACGTGTGAGGCAGAAAGCAGTAGAATCAACTTTAAAAAATACGAGATGACCCGCGACGTAGCATACGCCGCTATCTAGTTGTTTTATTTTCTACTTATCAACAACTCATAATTTGTGAATTCGACCCCCCCCCCCCCAGAACCCCACCAGGTTTTATATCCTAATCGTTGGTTCAAAATAATTAGTCGCTAAATTATTAAACCTGGAAGGATTTTAACCGGATCTTTTCTCACTTTAAAAAATGCAAAATTGTAAAGGCTATCTCTGATATAAAAAATAGTGATTCCCAAGCGGGGAATCGAACCCCGGCCGCCGCGGTGAGAGCGCGGAATCCTAACCACTAGACCACTTGGGACATGCACGGCAATGGCACAGATTCATACATAACGGATATTCAAACGCTTTGGAGTGTTTCTTACCTGTTATCCCAAACATGGCCATGAGACCTAATCTGATAAATGTTGGCCTGCGCTTGGTTATTCTGGTTGATTATCTCTAGCATTCATCTCACAGCAGTCTTGGTTTCAGTATAGTGAGAGACATTGACAAGAGCAGAAGTCACTTTATAGCAAGTTGTGCCGCTTGCAAAACAAAACACAAGATGTTGGAGGATTTCTTTTCTATCGGAAGCCAAAAATAAGGTTCTAGCGAGGCTCGAACTCGCGACCTTCTGCGTGTGAAGCAGACGTGATAACCACTACACTATAGAACCGAGTAACCATTTGCTTGAGCTTTCATCCAAATTTGCCAAGCATCAACTGAACTGCAATATTCTGCTTCTACTCCGTTGAACTTTAGGCTTACCTAGCATTATCCAAGGTTGGATATGGATCGGTGTTGCCTACATACACATGCTCCATAAATAAGTATTGATACAGTTAAGTGTTAACCAATACTACTTTCTTTCAATTCGGCGTTTCTTTCCCAACGTGTGCTTTACAAACATCAAAACTAAAAAATCATTTCAGTGACTACACCAATTGTGCCTAAGAAATACCTTTGGATCTGGCTTCTTAGAACGTTTCCACTGGAAAACGATTGGGATTTCAACGTTTCGGTTGCTCCTCACTCAGCAACAAGCGAGCTGAACAGCACTTAAAAAGGACATTTTAAAAAAAAATGAAACCAGCTTTCTGTTCAGGCTGTTTTCTATTTTTAGATAGTCGATTGCAAAGTTGCCATAATGAAATTAATAATTATTTTTGTGCATATGTTAAACATCACTAGTATTGCACCATTAGTATCTAGAATGACAAGAGCAAAAGCCGATTTAAAGCAAGTTGTACCGCTTTCAAAACAAAACACAAGATATTGGGTTTCATTTCTGTCGAAAACCAAAATTAAGGTTCTAGCGAGGCTCGAACTCGCGACCTTCTGCGTGTAAAGCAGACGTGATAACCGCTACACCATAGAACCTGGTGCCCTTCTGCTTCAGCTATCATCCAAGTTCTCCATACATCAACTGAACTGCAATATTCTGCTTCTACTCCGTTGAACTTTAGCATGGTTGGATACGGATCGGTGTTGCCTGCATACTCATGCTCCATGAATAAGTATTGTGACAGTTAAGTGTCGACCAATACTATCTCGGCATTTCTTTCCCAAAATCTACTTTACAAACATCAAAACCAAAACTTCATTTCAGTGACCACCCCAATTTTGTCTAAGTCATAACTTAGTATCTGGTTTCTTAGAACGATTCCACCGAGAAACAAATGGGATTTCAAGATTTTTGACTGCTTCTCGCTCAGCAACATGTAAGGTAAAAAATATATGCAACCAGCTTCCTGTTTACTCTGTTATTCGTTTCTTGCTAATTGACTGCAAAGTTGCCTTAATGAAATTGATAGCTGATTGTTGCTCATATGTTAAACTTGACAAGTATGGCACCATTTGTATCTAGAATGTAAAACGTAATAAACATAGAATGCACTACAAATCATAGGGAATCTAACGAGGGGAGACGATGAGTTTTAATGTACACAGATGGATTATTTTCTCCCTCTGATTTTTATATCCTAATCGTTCGTTCAAAATAATCAGTTGCTTATCAAGTAAAGGTAAATTAATAAAACTAGAAAGCATTATAACCGGATCTTTTTTCACTTAAAAAATTGCAACGTTGTAAAGGCTATCTCCGATATAAAAATAGTGATTCCCAAGCGGGGAATCGAACCCCGGCCGCCGCGGTGAGAGCGCGGAATCCTAACCACTAGACCACTTGGGATATGCACGGCAATGGCACAGATTCATACATAACGGATATTCATACGTTTTGGAGTGTTTCTTACCTATTATCCCAAACATGGCCATGAGACCTAATCTGATAAATGTTGGCCTGCGCTTGGTTATTCTGGTTGATTATCTCTAGCATTCATCTCACAGCAGTCTTGGTTTCAGTATAGTGAGAGACATTGACAAGAGCAGAAATCACTTTATAGCAAGTTGTGCCGCTTGCAAAACAAAACACAAGATGTTGGATGATTTCTTTTCTATCGGAAGCCAAAAATAAGGTTCTAGCGAGGCTCGAACTCGCGACCTTCTGCGTGTGAAGCAGACGTGATAACCACTACACTATAGAACCGAGTTACCATTTGCTTGAGCTTTCATCCAAATTTGCCAAGCATCAACTGAACTGCAATATTCTGCTTCTACTCCGTTGAACTTTAGGCTTACCCAGTATTATCCAAGGTTGGATATGGATCGGTGTTGTCTACATACACATGCTCCATAAATAAGTATAGATACAGTTAAGTGTTGACCAATACTACTTTCTTTCAATTCTGCGTTTCTTTCCCAACGTGTGCTTTACAAACATCAAAACTAAAAATCATTTCAGTGACTACACCAATTGTGCCTAAGAAATACCTTTAAATCTGGCTTCTTAGAACGTTTCCACTGGAAAACGATTGGGATTTCAACGTTTCGGTTGCTCCTCACTCAGCAACAAGCGAGGTGAACAGCACTAAAAAAGGACATTTAAAAAAAATAGGAAACCAGCTTTCTGTTCAGGCTGTTTTCTATTTTTAGATAGTCGATTGCAAAGTTGCCATAGTGAAATTAATAATTATTTTTGTGCATATGTTAAACATCACTAGTACTGCACCATTAGTATCTAGAATGACAAGAGCAAAAGCCGATTTAAAGCAAGTAGTACCGCTTTCAAAACAAATCACAAGATGTTGGGTTTCATAACTGTCGAAAACCAAAATTAAGGTTCTAGCGAGGCTCGAACTCGCGACCTTCTGCGTGTGAAGCAGACGTGATAACCACTACACTATAGAACCGAGTAACCATTTGTTTGAGCTTTCATCCAAATTTGCCAAGCATCAACTGAACTGCAATATTCTGCTTCTACTCCGTTGAACTTTAGGCTTACCCAGCATTATCCATGGTTGGATACGGATCGGTGTTGCCTGCATACACATGCTCCATGAATAAGTATTGTGACAGTTAAGTGTCGACCAATACTATCTCGGCATTTCTTTCCCAAAATCTACTTTACAAACATCAAAACCAAAACTTCATTTCAGTGACCACCCCAATTTTGTCTAAGTCATCATTTAGTATCTGGTTTCTTAGAACGATTCCACCGAGAAACAAATGGGATTTCAAGATTTTTGACTGCTTCTCGCTCAGCAACATGTAAGGTAAAAAATATATGCAACCAGCTTCCTGTTTACTCTGTTATTCGTTTCTTGCTAATTGACTGCAAAGTTGCCTTAATGAAATTGATAGCTGATTGTTGCTCATATGTTAAACTTGACAAGTATGGCACCATTTGTATCTAGAATGTAAAACGTAATAAACATAGAATGCACTACAAATCATAGGAAATCTAACGAGGGGAGACGATGAGTTTTAATGTACACAGATGGATTGTTTTCGATTTGCACCCCCCCCCCCTCAAACTTTCGATTTGCATCCCCTCAACCTTTCAATTTATTTTTCCAACCCATTTTGGCGCCCCCTAAGGTCGGCGCCCGGGAACATATGTCGTCCCTCCCCCCTCGCTACGCTACTGTTTTGACTGCTCCTCGCTCAGCAACGTGTGAGGCAGAAAGCAGTAGAATCAACTTTAAAAAATACGAGATGACCCGCGACGTAGCATACGCCGCTATCTAGTTGTTTTATTTTCTACTTATCAACAACTCATAATTTGTGAATTCGACCCCCCCCCCAGAACCCCACCAGGTTTTATATCCTAATCGTTGGTTCAAAATAATTAGTCGCTAAATTATTAAACCTGGAAGGATTTTAACCGGATCTTTTCTCACTTTAAAAAATGCAAAATTGTAAAGGCTATCTCTGATATAAAAAATAGTGATTCCCAAGCGGGGAATCGAACCCCGGCCGCCGCGGTGAGAGCGCGGAATCCTAACCACTAGACCACTTGGGACATGCACGGCAATGGCACAGATTCATACATAACGGATATTCAAACGCTTTGGAGTGTTTCTTACCTGTTATCCCAAACATGGCCATGAGACCTAATCTGATAAATGTTGGCCTGCGCTTGGTTATTCTGGTTGATTATCTCTAGCATTCATCTCACAGCAGTCTTGGTTTCAGTATAGTGAGAGACATTGACAAGAGCAGAAGTCACTTTATAGCAAGTTGTGCCGCTTGCAAAACAAAACACAAGATGTTGGAGGATTTCTTTTCTATCGGAAGCCAAAAATAAGGTTCTAGCGAGGCTCGAACTCGCGACCTTCTGCGTGTGAAGCAGACGTGATAACCACTACACTATAGAACCGAGTAACCATTTGCTTGAGCTTTCATCCAAATTTGCCAAGCATCAACTGAACTGCAATATTCTGCTTCTACTCCGTTGAACTTTAGGCTTACCTAGCATTATCCAAGGTTGGATATGGATCGGTGTTGCCTACATACACATGCTCCATAAATAAGTATTGATACAGTTAAGTGTTAACCAATACTACTTTCTTTCAATTCGGCGTTTCTTTCCCAACGAGTGCTTTACAAACATCAAAACTAAAAAATCATTTCAGTGACTACACCAATTGTGCCTAAGAAATACCTTTGGATCTGGCTTCTTAGAACGTTTCCACTGGAAAACGATTGGGATTTCAACGTTTCGGTTGCTCCTCACTCAGCAACAAGCGAGCTGAACAGCACTTAAAAAGGACATTTTTAAAAAAAATGAAACCAGCTTTCTGTTCAGGCTGTTTTCTATTTTTAGATAGTCGATTGCAAAGTTGCCATAATGAAATTAATAATTATTTTTGTGCATATGTTAAACATCACTAGTATTGCACCATTAGTATCTAGAATGACAAGAGCAAAAGCCGATTTAAAGCAAGTTGTACCGCTTTCAAAACAAAACACAAGATATTGGGTTTCATTTCTGTCGAAAACCAAAATTAAGGTTCTAGCGAGGCTCGAACTCGCGACCTTCTGCGTGTAAAGCAGACGTGATAACCGCTACACCATAGAACCTGGTGCCCTTCTGCTTCAGCTATCATCCAAGTTCTCCATACATCAACTGAACTGCAATATTCTGCTTCTACTCCGTTGAACTTTAGCATGGTTGGATACGGATCGGTGTTGCCTGCATACACATGCTCCATGAATAAGTATTGTGACAGTTAAGTGTCGACCAATACTATCTCGGCATTTCTTTCCCAAAATCTACTTTACAAACATCAAAACCAAAACTTCATTTCAGTGACCACCCCAATTTTGTCTAAGTCATAACTTAGTATCTGGTTTCTTAGAACGATTCCACCGAGAAACAAATGGGATTTCAAGATTTTTGACTGCTTCTCGCTCAGCAACATGTAAGGTAAAAAATATATGCAACCAGCTTCCTGTTTACTCTGTTATTCGTTTCTTGCTAATTGACTGCAAAGTTGCCTTAATGAAATTGATAGCTGATTGTTGCTCATATGTTAAACTTGACAAGTATGGCACCATTTGTATCTAGAATGTAAAACGTAATAAACATAGAATGCACTACAAATCATAGGGAATCTAACGAGGGGAGACGATGAGTTTTAATGTACACAGATGGATTATTTTCTCCCTCTGATTTTTATATCCTAATCGTTCGTTCAAAATAATCAGTTGCTTATCAAGTAAAGGTAAATTAATAAAACTAGAAAGCATTATAACCGGATCTTTTTTCACTTAAAAAATTGCAACGTTGTAAAGGCTATCTCCGATATAAAAATAGTGATTCCCAAGCGGGGAATCGAACCCCGGCCGCCGCGGTGAGAGCGCGGAATCCTAACCACTAGACCACTTGGGACATGCACGGCAATGGCACAGATTCATACATAACGGATATTCAAACGCTTTGGAGTGTTTCTTACCTGTTATCCCAAACATGGCCATGAGACCTAATCTGATAAATGTTGGCCTGCGCTTGGTTATTCTGGTTGATTATCTCTAGCATTCATCTCACAGCAGTCTTGGTTTCAGTATAGTGAGAGACATTGACAAGAGCAGAAGTCACTTTATAGCAAGTTGTGCCGCTTGCAAAACAAAACACAAGATGTTGGAGGATTTCTTTTCTATCGGAAGCCAAAAATAAGGTTCTAGCGAAGCTCGAACTCGCGACCTACTGCGTGTGAAGCAGACGTGATAACCACTACACTATAGAACCGAGTAACCAGTTGATTGAGCTTTCATCCAAATTTGCCAAGCATCAACTGAACTGCAATATTCTGCTTCTACTCCGTTGAACTTTAGGCTTACCCAGCATTATCCAAGGTTGGATATGGATCGGTGTTGCCTACATACACATGCTCCATAAATAAGTCTTGATACAGTTAAGTGTTGACCAATACTACTTTCTTTCAATACGGCGTTTCTTTCCCAACGTGTGCTTTACAAACATCAAAACTAAAAATCATTTCAGTGACTACACCAATTGTGCCTAAGAAATACCTTTGGATCTGGCTTCTTAGAACGTTTCCACTGGAAAACGATTGGGATTTCAACGTTTCGGTTGCTCCTCACTCAGCAACAAGCGAGTTGAACAGCACTAAAAAAGGACATTTAAAAAGAATAGGAAACCAGCGTTCAGGCTGTTTTCTATTTTTAGATAGTCGATTGCAAAGTTGCCATAATGAAATTAATAATTATTTTTGTGCATATGTTAAACATCACTAGTACTGCACCATTAGTATCTAGAATGACAAGAGCAAAAGCCGATTTAAAGCAAGTTGTACCGCTTTCAAAACAAAACACAAGATGTTGGGTTTCATTTCTGTCGAAAACCAAAATTAAGGTTCTAGCGAGGCTCGAACTCGCGACCTTCTGCGTGTAAAGCAGACGTGATAACCGCTACACCATAGAACCTGGTGCCCTTCTGCTTCAGCTATCATCCAAGTTCTCCATGCATCAACTGAACTGCAATATTCTGCTTCTACTCCGTTGAACTTTAGGCTTACCCAGCATTATCCATGGTTGGATACGGATCGGTGTTGCCTACATACACATGCTCCATGAATAAGTATTGTAACAGTTAAGTGTCGACCAATACTATCTCGGCATTTCTTTCCCAAAATCTACTTTACAAACATCAAAACCAAAACTTCATTTCAGTGACCACCCCAATTTTGTCTAAGTCATCATTTAGTATCTGGTTTCTTAGAACGATTCCACCGAGAAACAAATGGGATTTCAAGATTTTTGACTGCTTCTCGCTCAGCAACATGTAAGGTAAAAAATATATGCAACCAGCTTCCTGTTTACTCTGTTATTCGTTTCTTGCTAATTGACTGCAAAGTTGCCTTAATGAAATTGATAGCTGATTGTTGCTCATATGTTAAACTTGACAAGTATGGCACCATTTGTATCTAGAATGTAAAACGTAATAAACATAGAATGCACTACAAATCATAGGAAATCTAACGAGGGGAGACGATGAGTTTTAATGTACACAGATGGATTGTTTTCGATTTGCACCCCCCCCCCCCCTCAAACTTTCGATTTGCATCCCCTCAACCTTTCAATTTATTTTTCCAACCCATTTTGGCGCCCCCTAAGGTCGGCGCCCGGGAACATATGTCGTCCCTCCCCCCTCGCTACGCTACTGTTTTGACTGCTCCTCGCTCAGCAACGTGTGAGGCAGAAAGCAGTAGAATCAACTTTAAAAAATACGAGATGACCCGCGACGTAGCATACGCCGCTATCTAGTTGTTTTATTTTCTACTTATCAACAACTCATAATTTGTGAATTCGACCCCCCCCCCCCCCCCCAGAACCCCACCAGGTTTTATATCCTAATCGTTGGTTCAAAATAATTAGTCGCTAAATTATTAAACCTGGAAGGATTTTAACCGGATCTTTTCTCACTTTAAAAAATGCAAAATGGTAAAGGCTATCTCTGATATAAAAAATAGTGATTCCCAAGCGGGGAATCGAACCCCGGCCGCCGCGGTGAGAGCGCGGAATCCTAACCACTAGACCACTTGGGACATGCACGGCAATGGCACAGATTCATACATAACGGATATTCAAACGCTTTGGAGTGTTTCTTACCTGTTATCCCAAACATGGCCATGAGACCTAATCTGATAAATGTTGGCCTGCGCTTGGTTATTCTGGTTGATTATCTCTAGCATTCATCTCACAGCAGTCTTGGTTTCAGTATAGTGAGAGACATTGACAAGAGCAGAAGTCACTTTATAGCAAGTTGTGCCGCTTGCAAAACAAAACACAAGATGTTGGAGGATTTCTTTTCTATCGGAAGCCAAAAATAAGGTTCTAGCGAGGCTCGAACTCGCGACCTTCTGCGTGTGAAGCAGACGTGATAACCACTACACTATAGAACCGAGTAACCATTTGCTTGAGCTTTCATCCAAATTTGCCAAGCATCAACTGAACTGCAATATTCTGCTTCTACTCCGTTGAACTTTAGGCTTACCTAGCATTATCCAAGGTTGGATATGGATCGGTGTTGCCTACATACACATGCTCCATAAATAAGTATTGATACAGTTAAGTGTTAACCAATACTACTTTCTTTCAATTCGGCGTTTCTTTCCCAACGTGTGCTTTACAAACATCAAAACTAAAAAATCATTTCAGTGACTACACCAATTGTGCCTAAGAAATACCTTTGGATCTGGCTTCTTAGAACGTTTCCACTGGAAAACGATTGGGATTTCAACGTTTCGGTTGCTCCTCACTCAGCAACAAGCGAGCTGAACAGCACTTAAAAAGGACATTTTAAAAAAAAATGAAACCAGCTTTCTGTTCAGGCTGTTTTCTATTTTTAGATAGTCGATTGCAAAGTTGCCATAATGAAATTAATAATTATTTTTGTGCATATGTTAAACATCACTAGTATTGCACCATTAGTATCTAGAATGACAAGAGCAAAAGCCGATTTAAAGCAAGTTGTACCGCTTTCAAAACAAAACACAAGATATTGGGTTTCATTTCTGTCGAAAACCAAAATTAAGGTTCTAGCGAGGCTCGAACTCGCGACCTTCTGCGTGTAAAGCAGACGTGATAACCGCTACACCATAGAACCTGGTTCCCTTCTGCTTCAGCTATCATCCAAGTTCTCCATACATCAACTGAACTGCAATATTCTGCTTCTACTCCGTTGAACTTTAGCATGGTTGGATACGGATCGGTGTTGCCTGCATACTCATGCTCCATGAATAAGTATTGTGACAGTTAAGTGTCGACCAATACTATCTCGGCATTTCTTTCCCAAAATCTACTTTACAAACATCAAAACCAAAACTTCATTTCAGTGACCACCCCAATTTTGTCTAAGTCATAACTTAGTATCTGGTTTCTTAGAACGATTCCACCGAGAAACAAATGGGATTTCAAGATTTTTGACTGCTTCTCGCTCAGCAACATGTAAGGTAAAAAATATATGCAACCAGCTTCCTGTTTACTCTGTTATTCGTTTCTTGCTAATTGACTGCAAAGTTGCCTTAATGAAATTGATAGCTGATTGTTGCTCATATGTTAAACTTGACAAGTATGGCACCATTTGTATCTAGAATGTAAAACGTAATAAACATAGAATGCACTACAAATCATAGGGAATCTAACGAGGGGAGACGATGAGTTTTAATGTACACAGATGGATTATTTTCTCCCTCTGATTTTTATATCCTAATCGTTCGTTCAAAATAATCAGTTGCTTATCAAGTAAAGGTAAATTAATAAAACTAGAAAGCATTATAACCGGATCTTTTTTCACTTAAAAAATTGCAACGTTGTAAAGGCTATCTCCGATATAAAAATAGTGATTCCCAAGCGGGGAATCGAACCCCGGCCGCCGCGGTGAGAGCGCGGAATCCTAACCACTAGACCACTTGGGATATGCACGGCAATGGCACAGATTCATACATAACGGATATTCATACGTTTTGGAGTGTTTCTTACCTATTATCCCAAACATGGCCATGAGACCTAATCTGATAAATGTTGGCCTGCGCTTGGTTATTCTGGTTGATTATCTCTAGCATTCATCTCACAGCAGTCTTGGTTTCAGTATAGTGAGAGACATTGACAAGAGCAGAAATCACTTTATAGCAAGTTGTGCCGCTTGCAAAACAAAACACAAGATGTTGGATGATTTCTTTTCTATCGGAAGCCAAAAATAAGGTTCTAGCGAGGCTCGAACTCGCGACCTTCTGCGAGTGAAGCACACGTGATAACCACTACACTATAGAACCGAGTTACCATTTGCTTGAGCTTTCATCCAAATTTGCCAAGCATCAACTGAACTGCAATATTCTGCTTCTACTCCGTTGAACTTTAGGCTTACCCAGTATTATCCAAGGTTGGATATGGATCGGTGTTGTCTACATACACATGCTCCATAAATAAGTATAGATACAGTTAAGTGTTGACCAATACTACTTTCTTTCAATTCTGCGTTTCTTTCCCAACGTGTGCTTTACAAACATCAAAACTAAAAATCATTTCAGTGACTACACCAATTGTGCCTAAGAAATACCTTTAAATCTGGCTTCTTAGAACGTTTCCACTGGAAAACGATTAGGATTTCAACGTTTCGGTTGCTCCTCACTCAGCAACAAGCGAGGTGAACAGCACTAAAAAAGGACATTTAAAAAAAATAGGAAACCAGCTTTCTGTTCAGGCTGTTTTCTATTTTTAGATAGTCGATTGCAAAGTTGCCATAGTGAAATTAATAATTATTTTTGTGCATATGTTAAACATCACTAGTACTGCACCATTAGTATCTAGAATGACAAGAGCAAAAGCCGATTTAAAGCAAGTAGTACCGCTTTCAAAACAAATCACAAGATGTTGGGTTTCATAACTGTCGAAAACCAAAATTAAGGTTCTAGCGAGGCTCGAACTCGCGACCTTCTGCGTGTGAAGCAGACGTGATAACCACTACACTATAGAACCGAGTAACCATTTGTTTGAGCTTTCATCCAAATTTGCCAAGCATCAACTGAACTGCAATATTCTGCTTCTACTCCGTTGAACTTTAGGCTTACCCAGCATTATCCATGGTTGGATACGGATCGGTGTTGCCTGCATACACATGCTCCATGAATAAGTATTGTGACAGTTAAGTGTCGACCAATACTATCTCGGCATTTCTTTCCCAAAATCTACTTTACAAACATCAAAACCAAAACTTCATTTCAGTGACCACCCCAATTTTGTCTAAGTCATCATTTAGTATCTGGTTTCTTAGAACGATTCCACCGAGAAACAAATGGGATTTCAAGATTTTTGACTGCTTCTCGCTCAGCAACATGTAAGGTAAAAAATATATGCAACCAGCTTCCTGTTTACTCTGTTATTCGTTTCTTGCTAATTGACTGCAAAGTTGCCTTAATGAAATTGATAGCTGATTGTTGCTCATATGTTAAACTTGACAAGTATGGCACCATTTGTATCTAGAATGTAAAACGTAATAAACATAGAATGCACTACAAATCATAGGAAATCTAACGAGGGGAGACGATGAGTTTTAATGTACACAGATGGATTGTTTTCGATTTGCACCCCCCCCCTCAAACTTTCGATTTGCATCCCCTCAACCTTTCAATTTATTTTTCCAACCCATTTTGGCGCCCCCTAAGGTCGGCGCCCGGGAACATATGTCGTCCCTCCCCCCTCGCTACGCTACTGTTTTGACTGCTCCTCGCTCAGCAACGTGTGAGGCAGAAAGCAGTAGAATCAACTTTAAAAAATACGAGATGACCCGCGACGTAGCATACGCCGCTATCTAGTTGTTTTATTTTCTACTTATCAACAACTCATAATTTGTGAATTCGACCCCCCCCCCCCAGAACCCCACCAGGTTTTATATCCTAATCGTTGGTTCAAAATAATTAGTCGCTAAATTATTAAACCTGGAAGGATTTTAACCGGATCTTTTCTCACTTTAAAAAATGCAAAATTGTAAAGGCTATCTCTGATATAAAAAATAGTAATTCCCAAGCGGGGAATCGAACCCCGGCCGCCGCGGTGAGAGCGCGGAATCCTAACCACTAGACCACTTGGGACATGCACGGCAATGGCACAGATTCATACATAACGGATATTCAAACGCTTTGGAGTGTTTCTTACCTGTTATCCCAAACATGGCCATGAGACCTAATCTGATAAATGTTGGCCTGCGCTTGGTTATTCTGGTTGATTATCTCTAGCATTCATCTCACAGCAGTCTTGGTTTCAGTATAGTGAGAGACATGGACAAGAGCAGAAGTCACTTTATAGCAAGTTGTGCCGCTTGCAAAACAAAACACAAGATGTTGGAGGATTTCTTTTCTATCGGAAGCCAAAAATAAGGTTCTAGCGGGGCTCGAACTCGCGACCTTCTGCGTGTGAAGCAGACGTGATAACCACTACACTATAGAACCGAGTAACCATTTGCTTGAGCTTTCATCCAAATTTGCCAAGCATCAACTGAACTGCAATATTCTGCTTCTACTCCGTTGAACTTTAGGCTTACCTAGCATTATCCAAGGTTGGATATGGATCGGTGTTGCCTACATACACATGCTCCATAAATAAGTATTGATACAGTTAAGTGTTAACCAATACTACTTTCTTTCAATTCGGCGTTTCTTTCCCAACGTGTGCTTTACAAACATCAAAACTAAAAAATCATTTCAGTGACTACACCAATTGTGCCTAAGAAATACCTTTGGATCTGGCTTCTTAGAACGTTTCCACTGGAAAACGATTGGGATTTCAACGTTTCGGTTGCTCCTCACTCAGCAACAAGCGAGCTGAACAGCACTTAAAAAGGACATTTTAAAAAAAAATGAAACCAGCTTTCTGTTCAGGCTGTTTTCTATTTTTAGATAGTCGATTGCAAAGTTGCCATAATGAAATTAATAATTATTTTTGTGCATATGTTAAACATCACTAGTATTGCACCATTAGTATCTAGAATGACAAGAGCAAAAGCCGATTTAAAGCAAGTTGTACCGCTTTCAAAACAAAACACAAGATATTGGGTTTCATTTCTGTCGAAAACCAAAATTAAGGTTCTAGCGAGGCTCGAACTCGCGACCTTCTGCGTGTAAAGCAGACGTGATAACCGCTACACCATAGAACCTGGTGCCCTTCTGCTTCAGCTATCATCCAAGTTCTCCATACATCAACTGAACTGCAATATTCTGCTTCTACTCCGTTGAACTTTAGCATGGTTGGATACGGATCGGTGTTGCCTGCATACTCATGCTCCATGAATAAGTATTGTGACAGTTAAGTGTCGACCAATACTATCTCGGCATTTCTTTCCCAAAATCTACTTTACAAACATCAAAACCAAAACTTCATTTCAGTGACCACCCCAATTTTGTCTAAGTCATAACTTAGTATCTGGTTTCTTAGAACGATTCCACCGAGAAACAAATGGGATTTCAAGATTTTTGACTGCTTCTCGCTCAGCAACATGTAAGGTAAAAAATATATGCAACCAGCTTCCTGTTTACTCTGTTATTCGTTTCTTGCTAATTGACTGCAAAGTTGCCTTAATGAAATTGATAGCTGATTGTTGCTCATATGTTAAACTTGACAAGTATGGCACCATTTGTATCTAGAATGTAAAACGTAATAAACATAGAATGCACTACAAATCATAGGGAATCTAACGAGGGGAGACGATGAGTTTTAATGTACACAGATGGATTATTTTCTCCCTCTGATTTTTATATCCTAATCGTTCGTTCAAAATAATCAGTTGCTTATCAAGTAAAGGTAAATTAATAAAACTAGAAAGCATTATAACCGGATCTTTTTTCACTTAAAAAATTGCAACGTTGTAAAGGCTATCTCCGATATAAAAATAGTGATTCCCAAGCGGGGAATCGAACCCCGGCCGCCGCGGTGAGAGCGCGGAATCCTAACCACTAGACCACTTGGGACATGCACGGCAATGGCACAGATTCATACATAACGGATATTCAAACGCTTTGGAGTGTTTCTTACCTGTTATCCCAAACATGGCCATGAGACCTAATCTGATAAATGTTGGCCTGCGCTTGGTTATTCTGGTTGATTATCTCTAGCATTCATCTCACAGCAGTCTTGGTTTCAGTATAGTGAGAGACATTGACAAGAGCAGAAGTCACTTTATAGCAAGTTGTGCCGCTTGCAAAACAAAACACAAGATGTTGGAGGATTTCTTTTCTATCGGAAGCCAAAAATAAGGTTCTAGCGAAGCTCGAACTCGCGACCTACTGCGTGTGAAGCAGACGTGATAACCACTACACTATAGAACCGAGTAACCAGTTGATTGAGCTTTCATCCAAATTTGCCAAGCATCAACTGAACTGCAATATTCTGCTTCTACTCCGTTGAACTTTAGGCTTACCCAGCATTATCCAAGGTTGGATATGGATCGGTGTTGCCTACATACACATGCTCCATAAATAAGTCTTGATACAGTTAAGTGTTGACCAATACTACTTTCTTTCAATACGGCGTTTCTTTCCCAACGTGTGCTTTACAAACATCAAAACTAAAAATCATTTCAGTGACTACACCAATTGTGCCTAAGAAATACCTTTGGATCTGGCTTCTTAGAACGTTTCCACTGGAAAACGATTGGGATTTCAACGTTTCGGTTGCTCCTCACTCAGCAACAAGCGAGTTGAACAGCACTAAAAAAGGACATTTAAAAAGAATAGGAAACCAGCGTTCAGGCTGTTTTCTATTTTTAGATAGTCGATTGCAAAGTTGCCATAATGAAATTAATAATTATTTTTGTGCATATGTTAAACATCACTAGTACTGCACCATTAGTATCTAGAATGACAAGAGCAAAAGCCGATTTAAAGCAAGTTGTACCGCTTTCAAAACAAAACACAAGATGTTGGGTTTAATTTCTGTCGAAAACCAAAATTAAGGTTCTAGCGAGGCTCGAACTCGCGACCTTCTGCGTGTAAAGCAGACGTGATAACCGCTACACCATAGAACCTGGTGCCCTTCTGCTTCAGCTATCATCCAAGTTCTCCATGCATCAACTGAACTGCAATATTCTGCTTCTACTCCGTTGAACTTTAGGCTTACCCAGCATTATCCATGGTTGGATACGGATCGGTGTTGCCTACATACACATGCTCCATGAATAAGTATTGTGACAGTTAAGTGTCGACCAATACTATCTCGGCATTTCTTTCCCAAAATCTACTTTACAAACATCAAAACCAAAACTTCATTTCAGTGACCACCCCAATTTTGTCTAAGTCATCATTTAGTATCTGGTTTCTTAGAACGATTCCACCGAGAAACAAATGGGATTTCAAGATTTTTGACTGCTTCTCGCTCAGCAACATGTAAGGTAAAAAATATATGCAACCAGCTTCCTGTTTACTCTGTTATTCGTTTCTTGCTAATTGACTGCAAAGTTGCCTTAATGAAATTGATAGCTGATTGTTGCTCATATGTTAAACTTGACAAGTATGGCACCATTTGTATCTAGAATGTAAAACGTAATAAACATAGAATGCACTACAAATCATAGGAAATCTAACGAGGGGAGACGATGAGTTTTAATGTACACAGATGGATTGTTTTCGATTTGCACCCCCCCCCTCAAACTTTCGATTTGCATCCCCTCAACCTTTCAATTTATTTTTCCAACCCATTTTGGCGCCCCCTAAGGTCGGCGCCCGGGAACATATGTCGTCCCTCCCCCCTCGCTACGCTACTGTTTTGACTGCTCCTCGCTCAGCAACGTGTGAGGCAGAAAGCAGTAGAATCAACTTTAAAAAATACGAGATGACCCGCGACGTAGCATACGCCGCTATCTAGTTGTTTTATTTTCTACTTATCAACAACTCATAATTTGTGAATTCGACCCCCCCCCCCCCCAGAACCCCACCAGGTTTTATATCCTAATCGTTGGTTCAAAATAATTAGTCGCTAAATTATTAAACCTGGAAGGATTTTAACCGGATCTTTTCTCACTTTAAAAAATGCAAAATTGTAAAGGCTATCTCTGATATAAAAAATAGTGATTCCCAAGCGGGGAATCGAACCCCGGCCGCCGCGGTGAGAGCGCGGAATCCTAACCACTAGACCACTTGGGACATGCACGGCAATGGCACAGATTCATACATAACGGATATTCAAACGCTTTGGAGTGTTTCTTACCTGTTATCCCAAACATGGCCATGAGACCTAATCTGATAAATGTTGGCCTGCGCTTGGTTATTCTGGTTGATTATCTCTAGCATTCATCTCACAGCAGTCTTGGTTTCAGTATAGTGAGAGACATTGACAAGAGCAGAAGTCACTTTATAGCAAGTTGTGCCGCTTGCAAAACAAAACACAAGATGTTGGAGGATTTCTTTTCTATCGGAAGCCAAAAATAAGGTTCTAGCGAGGCTCGAACTCGCGACCTTCTGCGTGTGAAGCAGACGTGATAACCACTACACTATAGAACCGAGTAACCATTTGCTTGAGCTTTTATCCAAATTTGCCAAGCATCAACTGAACTGCAATATTCTGCTTCTACTCCGTTGAACTTTAGGCTTACCTAGCATTATCCAAGGTTGGATATGGATCGGTGTTGCCTACATACACATGCTCCATAAATAAGTATTGATACAGTTAAGTGTTAACCAATACTACTTTCTTTCAATTCGGCGTTTCTTTCCCAACGTGTGCTTTACAAACATCAAAACTAAAAAATCATTTCAGTGACTACACCAATTGTGCCTAAGAAATACCTTTGGATCTGGCTTCTTAGAACGTTTCCACTGGAAAACGATTGGGATTTCAACGTTTCGGTTGCTCCTCACTCAGCAACAAGCGAGCTGAACAGCACTTAAAAAGGACATTTTAAAAAAAAATGAAACCAGCTTTCTGTTCAGGCTGTTTTCTATTTTTAGATAGTCGATTGCAAAGTTGCCATAATGAAATTAATAATTATTTTTGTGCATATGTTAAACATCACTAGTATTGCACCATTAGTATCTAGAATGACAAGAGCAAAAGCCGATTTAAAGCAAGTTGTACCGCTTTCAAAACAAAACACAAGATATTGGGTTTCATTTCTGTCGAAAACCAAAATTAAGGTTCTAGCGAGGCTCGAACTCGCGACCTTCTGCGTGTAAAGCAGACGTGATAACCGCTACACCATAGAACCTGGTGCCCTTCTGCTTCAGCTATCATCCAAGTTCTCCATGCATCAACTGAACTGCAATATTCTGCTTCTACTCCGTTGAACTTTAGGCTTACCCAGCATTATCCATGGTTGGATACGGATCGGTGTTGCCTACATACACATGCTCCATGAGTAAGTATTGTGACAGTTAAGTGTCGACCAATACTATCTCGGCATTTCTTTCCCAAAATCTACTTTACAAACATCAAAACCAAAACTTCATTTCAGTGACCACCCCAATTTTGTCTAAGTCATAACTTAGTATCTGGTTTCTTAGAACGATTCCACCGAGAAACAAATGGGATTTCAAGATTTTTGACTGCTTCTCGCTCAGCAACATGTAAGGCAAAAAATATTATGCAACCAGCTTCCTGTTTACTCTGTTATTCGTTTCTTGCTAGTCGACTGCAAAGTTGCCTTAATGAAATTGATAGCTGATTGTTGCTCATATGTTAAACTTGACAAGTATGGCACCATTTGTATCTAGAATGTAAAACGTAATAAACATAGAATGCACTACAAATCATAGGAAATCTAACGAGGGGAGACGATGAGTTTTAATGTACACAGATGGATTATTTTCTCCCTCTGATTTTTATATCCTAATCGTTCGTTCAAAATAATCAGTTGCTTATCAAGTAAAGGTAAATTAATAAACCTAGAAAGGATTATAACCGGATCTTTTTTCACTTAAAAAATTGCAACGTTGTAAAGGCTATCTCCGATATAAAAATAGTGATTCCCAAGCGGGGAATCGAACCCCGGCCGCCGCGGTGAGAGCGCGGAATCCTAACCACTAGACCACTTGGGACATGCACGGCAATAGCACAGATTCATACATAACGGATATTCAAACGCTTTGGAGTGTTTCTTACCTGTTATCCCAAACATGGCCATGAGACCTAATCTGATAAATGTTGGCCTGAGCTTGGTTATTCTGGTTGATTATCTCTAGCATTCATCTCACAGCAGTCTTGGTTTCAGTATAGTGAGAGACATTGACAAGAGCAGACGTCACTTTATAGCAAGTTGTGCCGCTTGCAAAACAAAACAAAAGATGTTGGAGGATTTCTTTTCTATCGGAAGCCAAAAATAAGGTTCTAGCGAGGCTCGAACTCGCGACCTTCTGCGTGTGAAGCAGACGTGATAACCACTACACTATAGAACCGAGTAACCATTTGCTTGAGCTTTCATCCAAATTTGCCAAGCATCAACTGAACTGCAATATTCTGCTTCTACTCCGTTGAACTTTAGGCTTACCCAGCATTATCCAAGGTTGGATATGGATCGGTGTTGCCTACATACACATGCTCCATAAATAAGTATTGATACAGTTAAGTGTTGACCAATACTACTTTCTTTCAATTCGGCGATTCTTTCCCAACGTGTGCTTTACAAACATCAAAACTAAAAATCATTTCAGTGACTACACCAATTGTGCCTAAGAAATACCTTTAAATCTGGCTTCTTAGAACGTTTCCACTGGAAAACGATTGGGATTTCAACGTTTCGGTTGCTCCTCACTCAGCAACAAGCGAGGTGAACAGCACTAAAAAAGGACATTTAAAAAGAATAGGAAACCAGCGTTCAGGCTGTTTTCTATTTTTAGATAGTCGATTGCAAAGTTGCCATAATGAAATTAATAATTATTTTTGTGCATATGTTAAACATCACTAGTATTGCACCATTAGTATCTAGAATGACAAGAGCAAAAGCCGATTTAAAGCAAGTTGTACCGCTTTCAAAACAAAACACAAGATGTTGGGTTTCATTTGTGTCGAAAACCAAATTTAAGGTTCTAGCGAGGCTCGAACTCGCGACCTTCTGCGTGTAAAGCAGACGTGATAACCGCTACACCATAGAACCTGGTGCCCTTCTGCTACAGCTATCATCCAAGTTCTCCATGCATCAACTGAACTGCAATATTCTGCTTCTACTCCGTTGAACTTTAGGCTTACCCAGCATTATCCATGGTTGGATACGGATCGGTGTTGCCTACATACACATGCTCCATGAATAAGTATTGTGACAGTTAAGTGTCGACCAATACTATCTCGGCATTTCTTTCCCAAAATCTACTTTACAAACATCAAAACCAAAACTTCATTTCAGTGACCACCCCAATTTTGTCTAAGTCATAATTTAGTATCTGGTTTCTTAGAACGATTCCACCGAGAAACAAATGGGATTTCAAGATTTTTGACTGCTTCTCGCTCAGCAACATGTAAGGCAAAAAATATATGCAAACAGCTTCCTGTTTACTCTGTTATTCGTTTCTTGCTAATTGACTGCAAAGTTGCCTTAATGAAATTGATAGCTGATTGTTGCTCATATGTTAAACTTGACAAGTATGGCACCATTTGTATCTAGAATGTAAAACGTAATAAACATAGAATGCACTACAAATCATAGGAAATCTAACGAGGGGAGACGATGAGTTTTAATGTACACAGATGGATTTTCTCCCTCTGATTTTTATATCCTAATCGTTCGTTCAAAATAATCAGTTGCTTATCAAGTAAAGGTAAATTAATAAACCTAGAAAGGATTATAACCGGATCTTTTTTCACTTAAAAAATTGCAACGTTGTAAAGGCTATCTCCGATATAAAAATAGTGATTCCCAAGAGGGGAATCGAACCCCGGCCGCCGCGGTGAGAGCGCGGAATCCTAACCACTAGACCACTTGGGACATGCACGGCAATAGCACAGATTCATACATAACGGATATTCAAACGCTTTGGAGTGTTTCTTACCTGTTATCCCAAACATGGCTATGAGACCTAATCTGATGAATGTTGGCCTGCGCTTGGTTATTCTGGTTGATTATCTCTAACATTCATCTCACAGCAGTCTTGGTTTCAGTATAGTGAGAGACATTGACAAGAGCAGAAGTCACTTTATAGCAAGTTGTGCCGCTTGCAAAACAAAACACAAGATGTTGGAGGATTTCTTTTCTATCGGAAGCCAAAAATAAGGTTCTAGCGAGGCTCGAACTCGCGACCTTCTGCGTGTGAAGCAGACGTGATAACCACTACACTATAGAACCGAGTTACCATTTGCTTGAGCTTTCATCCAATTTTGCCAAGCATCAACTGAACTGCAATATTCTGCTTCTACTCCGTTGAACTTTAGGCTTACCCAGCATTATCCAAGGTTGGATATGGATCGGTGTTGCCTACATACACATGCTCCATAAATAAGTATTGATACAGTTAAGTGTTGACCAATACTACTTTCTTTCAATTCGGCGATTCTTTCCCAACGTGTGCTTTACAAACATCAAAACTAAAAATCATTTCAGTGACTACACCAATTGTGCCTAAGAAATACCTTTAAATCTGGCTTCTTAGAACGTTTCCACTGGAAAACGATTGGGATTTCAACGTTTCGGTTGCTCCTCACTCAGCAACAAGCGAGGTGAACAGCACTAAAAAAGGACATTTAAAAAGAATAGGAAACCAGCGTTCAGGCTGTTTTCTATTTTTAGATAGTCGATTGCAAAGTTGCCATAATGAAATTAATAATTATTTTTGTGCATATGTTAAACATCACTAGTACTGCACCATTAGTATCTAGAATGACAAGAGCAAAAGCCGATTTAAAGCAAGTTGTACCGCTTTCAAAACAAATCACAAGATGTTGGGTTTCATAACTGTCGAAAACCAAAATTAAGGTTCTAGCGAGGCTCGAACTCGCGACCTTCTGCGTGTGAAGCAGACGTGATAACCACTACACTATAGAACCGAGTAACCATTTGTTTGAGCTTTCATCCAAATTTGCCAAGCATCAACTGAACTGCAATATTCTGCTTCTACTCCGTTGAACTTTAGGCTTACCCAGCATTATCCATGGTTGGATACGGATCGGTGTTGCCTGCATACACATGCTCCATGAATAAGTATTGTGACAGTTAAGTGTCGACCAATACTATCTCGGCATTTCTTTCCCAAAATCTACTTTACAAACATCAAAACCAAAACTTCATTTCAGTGACCACCCCAATTTTGTCTAAGTCATCATTTAGTATCTGGTTTCTTAGAACGATTCCACCGAGAAACAAATGGGATTTCAAGATTTTTGACTGCTTCTCGCTCAGCAACATGTAAGGTAAAAAATATATGCAACCAGCTTCCTGTTTACTCTGTTATTCGTTTCTTGCTAATTGACTGCAAAGTTGCCTTAATGAAATTGATAGCTGATTGTTGCTCATATGTTAAACTTGACAAGTATGGCACCATTTGTATCTAGAATGTAAAACGTAATAAACATAGAATGCACTACAAATCATAGGAAATCTAACGAGGGGAGACGATGAGTTTTAATGTACACAGATGGATTATTTTCTCCCTCTGATTTTTATATCCTAATCGTTCGTTCAAAATAATCAGTTGCTTATCAAGTAAAGGTAAATTAATAAACCTAGAAAGGATTATAACCGGATCTTTTTTCACTTAAAAAATTGCAACGTTGTAAAGGCTATCTCCGATATAAAAATAGTGATTCCCAAGCGGGGAATCGAAACCCGGCCGCCGCGGTGAGAGCGCGGAATCCTAACCACTAGACCACTTGGGACATGCACGGCAATAGCACAGATTCATACATAACGGATATTCAAACGCTTTGGAGTGTTTCTTACCTGTTATCCCAAACATGGCTATGAGACCTAATCTGATGAATGTTGGCCTGCGCTTGGTTATTCTGGTTGATTATCTCTAACATTCATCTCACAGCAGTCTTGGTTTCAGTATAGTGAGAGACATTGACAAGAGCAGAAGTCACTTTATAGCAAGTTGTGCCGCTTGCAAAACAAAACACAAGATGTTGGAGGATTTCTTTTCTATCGGAAGCCAAAAATAAGGTTCTAGCGAGGCTCGAACTCGCGACCTTCTGCGTGTGAAGCAGACGTGATAACCACTACACTATAGAACCGAGTAACCAGTTGATTGAGCTTTCATCCAAATTTGCCAAGCATCAACTGAACTGCAATATTCTGCTTCTACTCCGTTGAACTTTAGGCTTACCCAGCATTATCCAAGGTTGGATATGGATCGGTGTTGCCTACATACACATGCTCCATAAATAAGTATTGATACAGTTAAGTGTTGACCAATACTACTTTCTTTCAATTCGGCGATTCTTTCCCAACGTGTGCTTTACAAACATCAAAACTAAAAATCATTTCAGTGACTACACCAATTGTGCCTAAGAAATACCTTTAAATCTGGCTTCTTAGAACGTTTCCACTGGAAAACGATTGGGATTTCAACGTTTCGGTTGCTCCTCACTCAGCAACAAGCGAGGTGAACAGCACTAAAAAAGGACATTTAAAAAGAATAGGAAACCAGCGTTCAGGCTGTTTTCTATTTTTAGATAGTCGATTGCAAAGTTGCCATAATGAAATTAATAATTATTTTTGTGCATATGTTAAACATCACTAGTACTGCACCATTAGTATCTAGAATGACAAGAGCAAAAGCCGATTTAAAGCAAGTTGTACCGCTTTCAAAACAAATCACAAGATGTTGGGTTTCATAACTGTCGAAAACCAAAATTAAGGTTCTAGCGAGGCTCGAACTCGCGACCTTCTGCGTGTGAAGCAGACGTGATAACCACTACACTATAGAACCGAGTAACCATTTGCTTGAGCTTTCATCCAAATTTGCCAAGCATCAACTGAACTGCAATATTCTGCTTCTACTCCGTTGAACTTTAGGCTTACCCAGCATTATCCATGGTTGGATACGGATCGGTGTTGCCTGCATACACATGCTCCATGAATAAGTATTGTGACAGTTAAGTGTCGACCAATACTATCTCGGCATTTCTTTCCCAAAATCTACTTTACAAACATCAAAACCAAAACTTCATTTCAGTGACCACCCCAATTTTGTCTAAGTCATCATTTAGTATCTGGTTTCTTAGAACGATTCCACCGAGAAACAAATGGGATTTCAAGATTTTTGACTGCTTCTCGCTCAGCAACATGTAAGGTAAAAAATATATGCAACCAGCTTCCTGTTTACTCTGTTATTCGTTTCTTGCTAATTGACTGCAAAGTTGCTTTAATGAAATTGATAGCTGATTGTTGCTCATATGTTAAACTTGACAAGTATGGCACCATTTGTATCTAGAATGTAAAACGTAATAAACATAGAATGCACTACAAATCATAGGAAATCTAACGAGGGGAGACGATGAGTTTTAATGTACACAGATGGATTATTTTCTCCCTCTGATTTTTATATCCTAATCGTTCGTTCAAAATAATCAGTTGCTTATCAAGTAAAGGTAAATTAATAAACCTAGAAAGGATTATAACCGGATCTTTTTTCACTTAAAAAATTGCAACGTTGTAAAGGCTATCTCCGATATAAAAATAGTGATTCCCAAGCGGGGAATCGAACCCCGGCCGCCGCGGTGAGAGCGCGGAATCCTAACCACTAGACCACTTGGGATATGCACGGCAATGGCACAGATTCATACATAACGGATATTCATACGCTTTGGAGTGTTTCTTACCTATTATCCCAAACATGGCCATGAGACCTAATCTGATAAATGTTGGCCTGCGCTTGGTTATTCTGGTTGATTATCTCTAGCATTCATCTCACAGCAGTCTTGGTTTCAGTATAGTGAGAGACATTGACAAGAGCAGAAATCACTTTATAGCAAGTTGTGCCGCTTGCAAAACAAAACACAAGATGTTGGAGGATTTCTTTTCTATCGGAAGCCAAAAATAAGGTTCTAGCGAGGCTCGAACTCGCGACCTTCTGCGTGTGAAGCAGACGTGATAACCACTACACTATAGAACCGAATTACCATTTGCTTGAGCTTTCATCCAAATTTGCCAAGCATCAACTGAACTGCAATATACTGCTTCTACTCCGTTGAACTTTAGGCTTACCCAGTATTATCCAAGGTTGGATATGGATCGGTGTTGTCTACATACACATGCTCCATAAATAAGTATTGATACAGTTAAGTGTTGACCAATACTACTTTCTTTCAATTCTGCGTTTCTTTCCCAACGTGTGCTTTACAAACATCAAAACTAAAAATCATTTCAGTGACTACACCAATTGTGCCTAAGAAATACCTTTAAATCTGGCTTCTTAGAACGTTTCCACTGGAAAACGATTGGGATTTCAACGTTTCGGTTGCTCCTCACTCAGCAACAAGCGAGGTGAACAGCACTAAAAAAGGACATTTAAAAAAAAATAGGAAACCAGCTTTCTGTTCAGGCTGTTTTCTATTTTTAGATAGTCGATTGCAAAGTTGCCATAGTGAAATTAATAATTATTTTTGTGCATATGTTAAACATCACTAGTATTGCACCATTAGTATCTAGAATGACAAGAGCAAAAGCCGATTTAAAGCAAGTTGTACCGCTTTCAAAACAAATCACAAGATGTTGGGTTTCATAACTGTCGAAAACCAAAATTAAGGTTCTAGCGAGGCTCGAACTCGCGACCTTCTGCGTGTGAAGCAGACGTGATAACCACTACACTATAGAACCGGGAAACCATTTGTTTGAGCTTTCATCCAAATTTGCCAAGCATCAACTGAACTGCAATATTCTGCTTCTACTCCGTTGAACTTTAGGCTTACCCAGCATTATCCATGGTTGGATACGGATCGGTGTTGCCTGCATACACATGCTCCATGAATAAGTATTGTGACAGTTAAGTGTCGACCAATACTATCTCGGCATTTCTTTCCCAAAATCTACTTTACAAACATCAAAACCAAAACTTCATTTCAGTGACCACCCCAATTTTGTCTAAGTCATCATTTAGTATCTGGTTTCTTAGAACGATTCCACCGAGAAACAAATGGGATTTCAAGATTTTTGACTGCTTCTCGCTCAGCAACATGTAAGGTAAAAAATATATGCAACCAGCTTCCTGTTTACTCTGTTATTCGTTTCTTGCTAATTGACTGCAAAGTTGCCTTAATGAAATTGATAGCTGATTGTTGCTCATATGTTAAACTTGACAAGTATGGCACCATTTGTATCTAGAATGTAAAACGTAATAAACATAGAATGCACTACAAATCATAGGAAATCTAACGAGGGGAGACGATGAGTTTTAATGTACACAGATGGATTATTTTCTCCCTCTGATTTTTATATCCTAATCGTTCGTTCAAAATAATCAGTTGCTTATCAAGTAAAGGTAAATTAATAAACCTAGAAAGGATTATAACCGGATCTTTTTTCACTTAAAAAATTGCAACGTTGTAAAGGCTATCTCCGATATAAAAATAGTGATTCCCAAGCGGGGAATCGAACCCCGGCCGCCGCGGTGAGAGCGCGGAATCCTAACCACTAGACCACTTGGGATATGCACGGCAATGGCACAGATTCATACATAACGGATATTCATACGCTTTGGAGTGTTTCTTACCTATTATCCCAAACATGGCCATGAGACCTAATCTGATAAATGTTGGCCTGCGCTTGGTTATTCTGGTTGATTATCTCTAGCATTCATCTCACAGCAGTCTTGGTTTCAGTATAGTGAGAGACATTGACAAGAGCAGAAATCACTTTATAGCAAGTTGTGCCGCTTGCAAAACAAAACACAAGATGTTGGAGGATTTCTTTTCTATCGGAAGCCAAAAATAAGGTTCTAGCGAGGCTCGAACTCGCGACCTTCTGCGTGTGAAGCAGACGTGATAACCACTACACTATAGAACCGAGTTACCATTTGCTTGAGCTTTCATCCAAATTTGCCAAGCATCAACTGAACTGCAATATTCTGCTTCTACTCCGTTGAACTTTAGGCTTACCCAGTATTATCCAAGGTTGGATATGGATCGGTGTTGTCTACATACACATGCTCCATAAATAAGTATTGATACAGTTAAGTGTTGACCAATACTACTTTCTTTCAATTCTGCGTTTCTTTCCCAACGTGTGCTTTACAAACATCAAAACTAAAAATCATTTCAGTGACTACATCAATTGTGCCTAAGAAATACCTTTAAATCTGGCTTCTTAGAACGTTTCCACTGGAAAACGATTGGGATTTCAACGTTTCGGTTGCTCCTCACTCAGCAACAAGCGAGGTGAACAGCACTAAAAAAGGACATTTAAAAAAAAATAGGAAACCAGCTTTCTGTTCAGGCTGTTTTCTATTTTTAGATAGTCGATTGCAAAGTTGCCATAGTGAAATTAATAATTATTTTTGTGCATATGTTAAACATCACTAGTATTGCACCATTAGTATCTAGAATGACAAGAGCAAAAGCCGATTTAAAGCAAGTTGTACCGCTTTCAAAACAAATCACAAGATGTTGGGTTTCATAACTGTCGAAAACCAAAATTAAGGTTCTAGCGAGGCTCGAACTCGCGACCTTCTGCGTGTGAAGCAGACGTGATAACCACTACACTATAGAACCGAGTAACCATTTGCTTGAGCTTTCATCCAAATTTGCCAAGCATCAACTGAACTGCAATATTCTGCTTCTACTCCGTTGAACTTTAGGCTTACCCAGCATTATCCATGGTTGGATACGGATCGGTGTTGCCTGCATACACATGCTCCATGAATAAGTATTGTGACAGTTAAGTGTCGACCAATACTATCTCGGCATTTCTTTCCCAAAATCTACTTTACAAACATCAAAACCAAAACTTCATTTCAGTGACCACCCCAATTTTGTCTAAGTCATCATTTAGTATCTGGTTTCTTAGAACGATTCCACCGAGAAACAAATGGGATTTCAAGATTTTTGACTGCTTCTCGCTCAGCAACATGTAAGGTAAAAAATATATGCAACCAGCTTCCTGTTTACTCTGTTATTCGTTTCTTGCTAATTGACTGCAAAGTTGCCTTAATGAAATTGATAGCTGATTGTTGCTCATATGTTAAACTTGACAAGTATGGCACCATTTGTATCTAGAATGTAAAACGTAATAAACATAGAATGCACTACAAATCATAGGAAATCTAACGAGGGGAGACGATGAGTTTTAATGTACACAGATGGATTGTTTTCGATTTGCACCCCCCCCCCCTCAAACTTTCGATTTGCATCCCCTCAACCTTTCAATTTATTTTTCCAACCCATTTTGGCGCCCCCTAAGGTCGGCGCCCGGGAACATATGTCGTCCCTCCCCCCCTCGCTACGCTACTGTTTTGACTGCTCCTCGCTCAGCAACGTGTGAGGCAGAAAGCAGTAAAATCAACTTTAAAAAATACGAGATGACCCGCGACGTAGCATACGCCGCTATCTAGTTGTTTTATTTTCTGCTTATCAACAACTCATAATTTGTGAATTCGACCCCCCCCCCCCAGAACCCCACCAGGTTTTATATCCTAATCGTTGGTTCAAAATAATTAGTCACTAAATTATTAAACCTGGAAGGATTTTAACCGGATCTTTTCTCACTTTAAAAAATGCAAAATTGTAAAGGCTATCTCTGATATAAAAAATAGTGATTCCCAAGCGGGGAATCGAACCCCGGCCGCCGCGGTGAGAGCGCGGAATCCTAACCACTAGACCACTTGGGACATGCACGGCAATGGCACAGATTCATACATAACGGATATTCAAACGCTTTGGAGTGTTTCTTACCTGTTATCCCAAACATGGCCATGAGACCTAATCTGATAAATGTTGGCCTGCGCTTGGTTATTCTGGTTGATTATCTCTAGCATTCATCTCACAGCAGTCTTGGTTTCAGTATAGTGAGAGACATTGACAAGAGCAGAAGTCACTTTATAGCAAGTTGTGCCGCTTGCAAAACAAAACACAAGATGTTGGAGGATTTCTTTTCCATCGGAAGCCAAAAATAAGGTTCTAGCGAGGCTCGAACTCGCGACCTTCTGCGTGTGAAGCAGACGTGATAACCACTACACTATAGAACCGAGTAACCATTTGCTTGAGCTTTCATCCAAATTTGCCAAGCATCAACTGAACTGCAATATTCTGCTTCTACTCCGTTGAACTTTAGGCTTACCTAGCATTATCCAAGGTTGGATATGGATCGGTGTTGCCTACATACACATGCTCCATAAATAAGTATTGATACAGTTAAGTGTTAACCAATACTACTTTCTTTCAATTCGGCGTTTCTTTCCCAACGTGTGCTTTACAAACATCAAAACTAAAAAATCATTTCAGTGACTACACCAATTGTGCCTAAGAAATACCTTTGGATCTGGCTTCTTAGAACGTTTCCACTGGAAAACGATTGGGATTTCAACGTTTCGGTTGCTCCTCACTCAGCAACAAGCGAGCTGAACAGCACTTAAAAAGGACATTTTAAAAAAAAATGAAACCAGCTTTCTGTTCAGGCTGTTTTCTATTTTTAGATAGTCGATTGCAAAGTTGCCATAATGAAATTAATAATTATTTTTGTGCATATGTTAAACATCACTAGTATTGCACCATTAGTATCTAGAATGACAAGAGCAAAAGCCGATTTAAAGCAAGTTGTACCGCTTTCAAAACAAAACACAAGATATTGGGTTTCATTTCTGTCGAAAACCAAAATTAAGGTTCTAGCGAGGCTCGAACTCGCGACCTTCTGCGTGTAAAGCAGACGTGATAACCGCTACACCATAGAACCTGATGCCCTTCTGCTTCAGCTATCATCCAAGTTCTTCATACATCAACTGAACTGCAATATTCTGCTTCTACTCCGTTGAAATTTAGCATGGTTGGATACGGATCGGTGTTGCCTGCATACTCATGCTCCATGAATAAGTATTGTGACAGTTAAGTGTCGACCAATACTATCTCGGCATTTCTTTCCCAAAATCTACTTTACAAACATCAAAACCAAAACTTCATTTCAGTGACCACCCCAATTTTGTCTAAGTCATAACTTAGTATCTGGTTTCTTAGAACGATTCCACCGAGAAACAAATGGGATTTCAAGATTTTTGACTGCTTCTCGCTCAGCAACATGTAAGGCAAAAAATAGTATGCAACCAGCTTCCTGTTTACTCTGTTATTCGTTTCTTGCTAATTGACTGCAAAGTTGCCTTAATGAAATTGATAGCTGATTGTTGCTCATATGTTAAACTTGACAAGTATGGCACCATTTGTATCTAGAATGTAAAACGTAGTAAACATAGAATGCACTACAAATCATAGGAAATCTAACGAGGGGAGACAATGAGTTTTAATGTACACAGATGGATTATTTTCTCCCTCTGATTTTTATATCCTAATCGTTCGTTCAAAATAATCAGTTGCTTATCAAGTAAAGGTAAATTAATAAACCTAGAAAGGATTATAACCGGATCTTTTTTCACTTAAAAAATTGCAACGTTGTAAAGGCTATCTCCGATATAAAAATAGTGATTCCCAAGCGGGGAATCGAACCCCGGCCGCCGCGGTGAGAGCGCGGAATCCTAACCACTAGACCACTTGGGATATGCACGGCAATGGCACAGATTCATACATAACGGATATTCATACGCTTTGGAGTGTTTCTTACCTATTATCCCAAACATGGCCATGAGACCTAATCTGATAAATGTTGGCCTGCGCTTGGTTATTCTGGTTGATTATCTCTAGCATTCATCTCACAGCAGTCTTGGTTTCAGTATAGTGAGAGACATTGACAAGAGCAGAAATCACTTTATAGCAAGTTGTGCCGCTTGCAAAACAAAACACAAGATGTTGGAGGATTTCTTTTCTATCGGAAGCCAAAAATAAGGTTCTAGCGAGGCTCGAACTCGCGACCTTCTGCGTGTGAAGCAGACGTGATAACCACTACACTATAGAACCGAGTTACCATTTGCTTGAGCTTTCATCCAAATTTGCCAAGCATCAACTGAACTGCAATATTCTGCTTCTACTCCGTTGAACTTTAGGCTTACCCAGTATTATCCAAGGTTGGATATGGATCGGTGTTGTCTACATACACATGCTCCATAAATAAGTATTGATACAGTTAAGTGTTGACCAATACTACTTTCTTTCAATTCTGCGTTTCTTTCCCAACGTGTGCTTTACAAACATCAAAACTAAAAATCATTTCAGTGACTACACCAATTGTGCCTAAGAAATACCTTTGGATCTGGCTTCTTAGAACGTTTCCACTGGAAAACGATTGGGATTTCAACGTTTCAGTTGCTCCTCACTCAGCAACAAGCGAGGTAAACAGCACTAAAAAAGGACATTTAAAAAGAATAGGAAACCAGCTTTCTGTTCAGGCTGTTTTCTATTTTTAGATAGTCGATTGCAAAGTTGCCATAATGAAATTAATAATTATTTTTGTGCATATGTTAAACATCACTAGTACTGCACCATTAGTATCTAGAATGACAAGAGCAAAAGCCGATTTAAAGCAAGTTGTACCGCTTTCAAAACAAAACACAAGATGTTGGGTTTCATTTCTGTCGAAAACCAAAATTAAGGTTCTAGCGAGGCTCGAACTCGCGACCTTCTGCGTGTAAAGCAGACGTGATAACCACTACACTATAGAACCGAGTAACCATTTGCTTGAGCTTTCATCCAAATTTGCCAAGCATCAACTGAACTGCAATATTCTGCTTCTACTCCGTTGAACTTTAGGCTTACCCAGCATTATCCATGGTTGGATACGGATCGGTGTTGCCTGCATACACATGCTCCATGAATAAGTATTGTGACAGTTAAGTGTCGACCAATACTATCTCGGCATTTCTTTCCCAAAATCTACTTTACAAACATCAAAACCAAAACTTCATTTCAGTGACCACCCCAATTTTGTCTAAGTCATCATTTAGTATCTGGTTTCTTAGAACGATTCCACCGAGAAACAAATGGGATTTCAAGATTTTTGACTGCTTCTCGCTCAGCAACATGTAAGGTAAAAAATATATGCAACCAGCTTCCTGTTTACTCTGTTATTCGTTTCTTGCTAATTGACTGCAAAGTTGCCTTAATGAAATTGATAGCTGATTGTTGCTCATATGTTAAACTTGACAAGTATGGCACCATTTGTATCTAGAATGTAAAACGTAATAAACATAGAATGCACTACAAATCATAGGAAATCTAACGAGGGGAGACGATGAGTTTTAATGTACACAGATGGATTATTTTCTCCCTCTGATTTTTATATCCTAATCGTTCGTTCAAAATAATCAGTTGCTTATCAAGTAAAGGTAAATTAATAAACCTAGAAAGGATTATAACCGGGTGTTTTTTTTCACTTAAAAAATTGCAACGTTGTAAAGGCTATCTCCGATATAAAAATAGTGATTCCCAAGCGGGGAATCGAACCCCGGCCGCCGCGGTGAGAGCGCGGAATCCTAACCACTAGACCACTTGGGACATGCACGAGAATGGCACAGATTCATACATAACGGGTATTCAAACGCTTTGGAATGTTGCTCACCTGTTATCCCAAACATGGTCGTGAGACCTAATCTGTTAAATGTTGGCCTGTGCTTGGTTATTCTGGTTGATTATCTCTAGCATTCATCTCATAGCAGTCTTAGTTTCGGTATAGTGAGAGACATTGACAAGAGCAGAAGTCACTTTATAGCAAGTTGTGCCGCTTGCAAAACAAAACACAAGATGTTGGAGGATTTCTTTTCAATCGGAAGCCAAAAATAAGGTTCTAGCGAGGCTCGAACTCGCGACCTTCTGCGTGTGAAGCAGACGTGATAACCACTACACTATTGAACCGAGTAACCATTTGCTTGAGCTTTCATCCAAGTTTTACATGCATCAACTGAACTGCAATATTCTGCTTCTACTCCGTTGAACTTTAGGCTTACCCAGCATTATCCAAGGTTGGATATGGATCGGTGTTGCCTACATACACCTACTCCATGAATAAGTATTGTGACAGTTAAGCGTCGACCAATACTATCTCGGCATTTCTTTCCCAAAATCTACTTTACAAACATCAAAACCAAAACTTCATTTCAGTGACTACCCCAATTTTGTCTAAGTCATCATTTAGTATCTGGTTTCTTAGAACGATTCCACTGAGAAACAAATGGGATTTCAAGATTTTTGACTGCTTCTCGCTCAGCAACATGTAAGGCAAAAAATATTATGCAACCAGCTTCCTGTTTACTCTGTTATTCGTATCTTGCTAATTGACTGCAAAGTTGCCTTAATGAAATTGATAGCTGATTGTTGCTCATATGTTAAACTTGACAAGTACGGCACCATTTGTATCTAGAATGTAAAACGTAATAAACATAGAATGCACTACAAATCATAGGAAATCTAACGAGGGGAGACGATGAGTTTTAATGTACACAGATGGATTATTTTCTCCCTCTGATTTTTATATCCTAATCGTTCGTTCAAAATAATCAGTTGCTTATCAAGTAAAGGTAAATTAATAAACCTAGAAAGGATTATAACCGGATGTTTTTTTTCACTTAAAAAATTGCAACGTTGTAAAGGCTATCTCCGATATAAAAATAGTGATTCCCAAGCGGGGAATCGAACCCCGGCCGCCGCGGTGAGAGCGCGGAATCCTAACCACTAGACCACTTGGGACATGCACGGGGATGGCACAGATTCATACATAACGGATATTTAAACGCTTTGGAGTGTTGCTCACCTGTTATCCCAAACATGGTCGTGAGACCTAATCTGTTAAATGTTGGCCTGCGCTTGGTTATTCTGGTTGATTATCTCTAGCATTCATCTCATAGCAGTCTTGGTTTCGGTATAGTGAGAGACATTGACAAGAGCAGAAGTCACTTTATAGCAAGTTGTGCCGCTTGCAAAACAAAACACAAGATGTTGGAGGATTTCTTTTCTATCGGAAGCCAAAAATAAGGTTCTAGCGAGGCTCGAACTCGCGACCTTCTGCGTGTGAAGCAGACGTGATAACCACTACACTATAGAACCGAGTAACCATTTGCTTGAGCTTTCATCCAAGTTTTACATGCATCAACTGAACTGCAATATTCTGCTTCTACTCCGTTGAACTTTAGGCTTACCCAGCATTATCCAAGGTTGGATATGGATCGGTGTTGCCTACATACACATGCTCCATAAATAAGTATTGATACAGTTAAGTGTTGACCAATACTACTTTCTTTCAATTCGGCGTTTCTTTCCCAACGTGTGCTTTACAAACATCAAAACTAAAAATCATTTCAGTGACTACACCAATTGTGCCTAAGAAATACCTTTGGATCTGGCTTCTTAGAACGTTTCCACTGGAAAACGATTGGGATTTCAACGTTTCGGTTGCTCCTCACTCAGCATATGCGAGGTGAACAGTACTAAAAAAGGACATTTAAAAAAAAAAAAATGAAACCAGCTTTCTGTTCAGGCTGTTTTCTATTTTTAGATAGTCGATTGCCAAGTTGCCATAATGAAATTAATAATTATTTTTGTGCATATGTTAAACATCACTAGTATTGCACCATTAGTATCTAGAATGACAAGAGCAAAAGCCGATTTAAAGCAAGTTGTACCGCTTGCAAAACAAAACACAAGATGTTGGGTTTTATAACTGTCGAAAACCAAAATTAAGGTTCTAGCGAGGCTCGAACTCGCGACCTTCTGCGCGTAAAGCAGACGTGATAACCGCTACACCATAGAACCTGGTGCCCTTCTGCTTCGGCTATCATCCAAGTTCTCCATGCATCAACTGAACTGCAATATTCTGCTTCTACTCCGTTGAACTTTAGGCTTACCCAGCATTATCCAAGGTTGGATACGGATCGGTGTTGCCTACATACACCTACTCCATGAATAAGTATTGTGACAGTTAAGCGTCGACCAATACTATCTCGGCATTTCTTTCCCAAAATCTACTTTACAAACATCAAAACCAAAACTTCATTTCAGTGACTACCCCAATTTTGTCTAAGTCATCATTTAGTATCTGGTTTCTTAGAACGATTCCACTGAGAAACAAATGGGATTTCAAGATTTTTGACTGCTTCTCGCTCAGCAACATGTAAGGCAAAAAATATTATGCAACCAGCTTCCTGTTTACTCTGTTATTCGTATCTTGCTAATTGACTGCAAAGTTGCCTTAATGAAATTGATAGCTGATTGTTGCTCATATGTTAAACTTGACAAGTGCGGCACCATTTGTATCTAGAATGTAAAACGTAATAAACATAGAATGCACTACAAATCATAGGAAATCTAACGAGGGGAGACGATGAGTTTTAATGTACACAGATGGATTATTTTCTCCCTCTGATTTTTATATCCTAATCGTTCGTTCAAAATAATCAGTTGCTTATCAAGTAAAGGTAAATTAATAAACCTAGAAAGGATTATAACCGGATGTTTTTTTTCACTTAAAAAATTGCAACGTTGTAAAGGCTATCTCCGATATAAAAATAGTGATTCCCAAGCGGGGAATCGAATCCCGGCCGCCGCGGTGAGAGCGCGGAATCCTAACCACTAGACCACTTGGGACATGCACGGGGATGGCACAGATTCATACATAACGGATATTTAAACGCTTTGGAGTGTTGCTCACCTGTTATCCCAAACATGGTCGTGAGACCTAATCTGTTAAATGTTGGCCTGCGCTTGGTTATTCTGGTTGATTATCTCTAGCATTCATCTCATAGCAGTCTTGGTTTCGGTATAGTGAGAGACATTGACAAGAGCAGAAGTCACTTTATAGCAAGTTGTGCCGCTTGCAAAACAAAACACAAGATGTTGGAGGATTTCTTTTCAATCGGAAGCCAAAAATAAGGTTCTAGCGAGGCTCGAACTCGCGACCTTCTGCGTGTGAAGCAGACGTGATAACCACTACACTATAGAACCGAGTAACCATTTGCTTGAGCTTTCATCCAAGTTTTACATGCATCAACTGAACTGCAATATTCTGCTTCTACTCCGTTGAACTTTAGGCTTACCCAGCATTATCCAAGGTTGGATATAGATCGGTGTTGTCTACATACACATGCTCCATAAATAAGTATTGATACAGTTAAGTGTTGACCAATACTACTTTCTTTCAATTCGGCGTTTCTTTCCCAACGTGTGCTTTACAAACATCAAAACTAAAAATCATTTCAGTGACTACACCAATTGTGCCTAAGAAATACCTTTGGATCTGGCTTCTTAGAACGTTTCCACTGGAAAACGAATGGGATTTCAACGTTTCGGTTGCTCCTCACTCAGCAACATGCGAGGTGAACAGCACTAAAAAAGGACATTTAAAAAAAATAAATGAAACCAGCTTTTTGTTCAGGCTGTTTTCTATTTTTAGATAGTCGATTGCCAAGTTGCCATAATGAAATTAATAATTATTTTTTTGCATATGTTAAACATCACTAGTATTGCACCATTAGTATCTAGAATGACAAGAGCAAAAGCCGATTTAAAGCAAGTTGTACCGCTTTCAAAACAAATCACAATATGTTGGGTTTCATAACTGTCGAAAACCAAAATTAAGGTTCTAGCGAGGCTCGAACTCGCGACCTTCTGCGTGTAAAGCAGACGTGATAACCGCTACACCATAGAACCTGGTGCCCTTCTGCTTCAGCTATCATCCAAGTTCTCCATGCATCAACTGAACTGCAATATTCTGCTTCTACTCCGTTGAACTTTAGGCTTACCCAGCATTATCCATGGTTGGATACGGATCGGTGTTGCCTACATACCCATGCTCCATGAATAAGTATTGTGACAGTTAAGTGTCGACCAATACTATCTCGGCATTTCTTTCCCAAAATCTACTTTACAAACATCAAAACCAAAACTTCATTTCAGTGACTACCCCAATTTTGTCTAAGTCATCATTTAGTATCTGGTTTCTTAGAACGATTCCACTGAGAAACAAATGGGATTTCAAGATTTTTGACTGCTTCTCGCCCAGCAACATGTAAGGCAAAAAATATATGCAACCAGCTTCCTGTTTACTCTGTTATTCGTATCTTGCTAATTGACTGCAAAGTTGCCTTAATGAAATTGATAGCTGATTGTTGCTCATATGTTAAACTTGACAAGTACGGCACCATTTGTATCTAGAATGTAAAACGTAATAAACATAGAATGCACTACAAATCATAGGAAATCTAACGAGGGGAGACGATGAGTTTTAATGTACACAGATGGATTATTTTCTCCCTCTGATTTTTATATCCTAATCGTTCGTTCAAAATAATCAGTTGCTTATCAAGTAAAGGTAAATTAATAAACCTAGAAAGGATTATAACCGGATCTTTTTTCACTTAAAAAATTGCAACGTTGTAAAGGCTATCTCCGATATAAAAATAGTGATTCCCAAGCGGGGAATCGAACCCCGGCCGCCGCGGTGAGAGCGCGGAATCCTAACCACTAGACCACTTGGGACATGCACGGCAATGGCACAGATTCATACATAAGGGATATTCAAACGCTTTGGGGTGTTTCTTACCTGTTATCCCAAACATGGCCATGAGACCTAATCTGATAAATGTTGGCCTGCGCTGGGTTATTCTGGTTGATTATCTCTAGCATTCATCTCACAGCAGTCTTGGTTTCAGTATAGTGAGAGACATTGACAAGAGCAGAAGTCACTTAATAGCAAGTTGTGCCGCTTGCAAAACAAAACACAAGATGTTGGAGGATTTCTTTTCTATCGGAAGCCAAAAATAAGGTTCTAGCGAGGCTCGAACTCGCGACCTTCTGCGTGTGAAGCAGACGTGATAACCACTACACTATAGAACCGAGTAACCATTTGCTTGAGCTTTCATCCAAATTTGCCAAGCATCAACTGAACTGCAATATTCTGCTTCTACTCCGTTGAACTTTAGGCTTACCCAGCATTATCCAAGGTTGGATATGGATCGGTGTTGCCTACATACACATGCTCCATAAATAAGTATTGATACAGTTAAGTGTTAACCAATACTACTTTCTTTCAATTCGGCTTTTCTTTCCCAACGTTAGTTTTACAAACATCAAAACTAAAAATCATTTCAGTGACTACACCAATTGTGCCTAAGAAATACCTTTGGATCTGGCTTCTTAGAACGTTTCCACTGGAAAACGATTGGGATTTCAACGTTTCGGTTGCTCCTCACTCAGCAACAAGCGAGGTGAACAGCACTAAAAAAGGACATTTAAAAAGAATAGGAAACCAGCTTTCTGTTCAGGCTGTTTTCTATTTTTAGATAGTCGATTGCAAAGTTGCCATAATGAAATGAATAATTATTTTTGTGCATATGTTAAACATCACTAGTACTGCACCATTAGTATCTAGAATGACAAGAGCAAAAGCCGATTTAAAGCAAGTTGTACCGCTTTCAAAACAAAACACAGGTTGTTGGGTTTCATTTCTGTCGAAAACCAAAATTAAGGTTCTAGCGAGGCTCGAACTCGCGACCTTCTGCGTGTGAAGCAGACGTGATAACCACTACACTATAGAACCGAGTAACCATTTGCTTGAGCTTTCATCCAAATTTGCCAAGCATCAACTGAACTGCAATATTCTGCTTCTACTCCGTTGAACTTTAGGCTTACCCAGCATTATCCAAGGTTGGATATGGATCGGTGTTGCCTACATACACATGCTCCATAAATAAGTATTGATACAGTTAAGTGTTAACCAATACTACTTTCTTTCAATTCGGCTTTTCTTTCCCAACGTTAGTTTTACAAACATCAAAACTAAAAATCATTTCAGTGACTACACCAATTGTGCCTAAGAAATACCTTTGGATCTGGCTTCTTAGAACGTTTCCACTGGAAAACGATTGGGATTTCAACGTTTCGGTTGCTCCTCACTCAGCAACAAGCGAGGTGAACAGCACTAAAAAAGGACATTTAAAAAGAATAGGAAACCAGCTTTCTGTTCAGGCTGTTTTCTATTTTTAGATAGTCGATTGCAAAGTTGCCATAATGAAATGAATAATTATTTTTGTGCATATGTTAAACATCACTAGTACTGCACCATTAGTATCTAGAATGACAAGAGCAAAAGCCGATTTAAAGCAAGTTGTACCGCTTTCAAAACAAAACACAGGTTGTTGGGTTTCATTTCTGTCGAAAACCAAAATTAAGGTTCTAGCGAGGCTCGAACTCGCGACCTTCTGCGTGTAAAGCAGACGTGATAACCGCTACACCATAGAACCTGGTGCCCTTCTGCTTCAGCTATCATCCAAGTTCTCCATGCATCAACTGAACTGCAATATTCTGCTTCTACTCCGTTGAACTTTAGGCTTACCCAGCATTATCCATGGTTGGATACGGATCGGTGTTGCCTGCATACACATGCTCCATGAATAAGTATTGTGACAGTTAAGTGTCGACCAATACTATCTCGGCATTTCTTTCCCAAAATCTACTTTACAAACATCAAAACCAAAACTTCATTTCAGTGACCACCCCAATTTTGTCTAAGTCATAATTTAGTATCTGGTTTCTTAGAACGATTCCACCGAGAAACAAATGGGATTTCAAGATTTTTGACTGCTTCTCGCTCAGCAACATGTAAGGCAAAAAATATATGCAACCAGCTTCCTGTTTACTCTGTTCTTCGTTTCTTGCTAATTGACTGCAAAGTTGCCTTAATGAAATTGATAGCTGATTGTTGCTCATATGTTGAACTTGACAAGTATGGCACCATTTGTATCTAGAATGTAAAACGTAATAAACATAGAATGCACTACAAATCATAGGAAATCTAACGAGGGGAGACGATGAGTTTTAATGTACACAGATGGATTATTTTCTCCCTCTGATTTTTATATCCTAATCGTTTGTTCAAAATAATCAGTTGCTTATCAAGTAAAGGTAAATTAATAAACCTAGAAAGGATTATAACCGGATCTTTTTTCACTTAAAAAATTGCAACGTTGTAAAGGCTAGCTCCGATATAAAAATAGTGATTCCCAAGCGGGGAATCGAACCCCGGCCGCCGCGGTGAGAGCGCGGAATCCTAACCACTAGACCACTTGGGACATGCACGGCAATGGCACAGATTCATACATAACGGATATTCAAACGCTTTGGGGTGTTTCTTACCTGTTATCCCAAACATGGCCATGAGACCTAATCTGATAAATGTTGGCCTGCGCTGGGTTATTCTGGTTGATTATCTCTAGCATTCATCTCACAGCAGTCTTGGTTTCAGTATAGTGAGAGACATTGACAAGAGCAGAAGTCACTTTATAGCAAGTTGTGCCGCTTGCAAAACAAAACACAAGATGTTGGAGGATTTCTTTTCTATCGGAAGCCAAAAATAAGGTTCTAGCGAGGCTCGAACTCGCGACCTTCTGCGTGTGAAGCAGACGTGATAACAACTACACTATAGAACCGAGTAACCATTTGCTTGAGATTTCATCCAAATTTGCCAATCATCAAATGAACTGCAATATTCTGCTTCTACTCCGTTGAACTTTAGGCTTACCCAGCATTATCCAAGGTTGGATATGGATCGGTGTTGCCTACATACACATGCTCCATAAATAAGTATTGATACAGTTAAGTGTTAACCAATACTACTTTCTTTCAATTCGGCGTTTCTTTCCCAACGTGTGCTTTACAAACATCAAAACTAAAAATCATTTCAGTGACTACACCAATTGTGCCTAAGAAATACCTTTGGATCTGGCTTCTTAGAACGTTTCCACTGGAAAACGATTGGGATTTCAACGTTTCGGTTGCTCCTCACTCAGCAACAAGCGAGGTGAACAGCACTAAAAAAGGACATTTAAAAAGAATAGGAAACCAGCTTTCTGTTCAGGCTGTTTTCTATTTTTAGATAGTCGATTGCAAAGTTGCCATAATGAAATGAATAATTATTTTTGTGCATATGTTAAACATCACTAGTACTGCACCATTAGTATCTAGAATGACAAGAGCAAAAGCCGATTTAAAGCAAGTTGTACCGCTTTCAAAACAAAACACAGGTTGTTGGGTTTCATTTCTGTCGAAAACCAAAATTAAGGTTCTAGCGAGGCTCGAACTCGCGACCTTCTGCGTGTAAAGCAGACGTGATAACCGCTACACCATAGAACCTGGTGCCCTTCTGCTTCAGCTATCATCCAAGTTCTCCATGCATCAACTGAACTGCAGTATTCTGCTTCTACTCCGTTGAACTTTAGGCTTACCCAGCATTATCCATGGTTGGATACGGATCGGTGTTGCCTGCATACACATGCTCCATGAATAAGTATTGTGACAGTTAAGTGTCGACCAATACTATCTCGGCATTTCTTTCCCAAAATCTACTTTACAAACATCAAAACCAAAACTTCATTTCAGTGACCACCCCAATTTTGTCTAAGTCATAATTTAGTATCTGGTTTCTTAGAACGATTCCACCGAGAAACAAATGGGATTTCAAGATTTTTGACTGCTTCTCGCTCAGCAACATGTAAGGCAAAAAATATTATGCAACCAGCTTCCTGTTTACTCTGTTATTCGTTTCTTGCTAATTGACTGCAAAGTTGCCTTAATGAAATTGATAGCTGATTGTTGCTCATATGTTAAACTTGGCAAGTATGGCACCATTTGTATCTAGAATGTAAAACGTAATAAACATAGAATGCACTACAAATCATAGGAAATCTAACGAGGGGAGACGATGAGTTTTAATGTACACAGATGGATTATTTTCTCCCTCTGATTTTTATATCCTAATCGTTCGTTCAAAATAATCAGTTGCTTATCAAGTAGAGGTAAATTAATAAACCTAGAAAGGATTATAACCGGATCTTTTTTGACTTAAAAAATTGCAACGTTGAAAAGGCTCTCTCCGATATAAAAATAGTGATTCCCAAGCGGGGAATCGAACCTCGGCCGCCGCGGTTAGAGCGCGGAATCCTAACCACTAGACCACTTGGGACATGCACGGCAATGGCACAGATTCATACATAACGGATATTCAAACGCTTTGGAGTGTTTCTTACCTGTTATCCCAAACATGGCCATGAGACCTAATCTGATAAATGTTGGCCTGCGCTTGGTTATTCTGGTTGATTATCTCTAGCATTCATCTCACAGCAGTCTTGGTTTCAGTATAGTGAGAGACATTGACAAGAGCAGAAGTCACTTTATAGCAAGTTGTGCCGCTTGCAAAACAAAACACAAGATGTTGGAGGATTTCTTTTCTTTCGGAAGCCAAAAATAAGGTTCTAGCGAGGCTCGAACTCGCGACCTTCTGCGTGTGAAGCAGACGTGATAACCACTACACTATAGAACCGAGTAACCAATTGCTTGAGCTTTCATCCAAATTTGCCAAGCATCAACTGAACTGCAATATTCTGCTTCTACTCAGTTGAACTTTAGGCTTACCCAGCATTATCCAAGGTTGGATATGGATCGGTGTTGTCTACATACACATGCTCCATAAATAAGTACTAATACAGTTAAGTGTTGACCAATACTACTTTCTTTCAATTCGGCGTTTCTTTCCCAACGTGTGCTTTACAAACATCAAAACTAAAAATCATTTCAGTGACTACACCAATTGTGCCTAAGAAATACCTTTGGATCTGGCTTCTTAGAACGTTTCCACTGGAAAACGATTGGGATTTCAACGTTTCGGTTGCTCCTCACTCAGCAACAAGCGAGGTGAACAGCACTAAAAAAGGACATTTAAAAAGAATAGGAAACCAGCTTTCTGTTCAGGCTGTTTTCTATTTTTAGATAGTCGATTGCAAAGTTGCCATAATGAAATTAATAATTATTTTTGTGCATATGTTAAACATCACTAGTACTGCACCATTAGTATCTAGAATGACAAGAGCAAAAGCCGATTTAAAGCAAGTTGTACCGCTTTCAAAACAAAACACAGGTTGTTGGGTTTCATTTCTGTCGAAAACCAAAATTTAGGTTCTAGCGAGGCTCGAACTCGCGACCTTCTGCGTGTAAAGCAGACGTGATAACCGCTACACCATAGAACCTGGTGCCCTTCTGCTTCAGCTATCATCCAAGTTCTCCATGCATCAACTGAACTGCAATACTCTGCTTCTACTCCGTTGAACTTTAGGCTTACCCAGCATTATCCATGCTTGGATACGGATCGGTGTTGCCTACATACACATGCTCCATGAATAAGTATTGTGACAGTTAAGTGTCGACCAATACTATCTCGGCATTTCTTTCCCAAAATCTACTTTACAAACATCAAAACCAAAACTTCATTTCAGTGACCACCCCAATTTTGTCTAAGTCATAATTTAGTATCTGGTTTCTTAGAACGATTCCACTGAGAAACAAATGGGATTTCAAGATTTTTGACTGCTTCTCGCTCAGCAACATGTAAGGCAAAAAATATATGCAACCAGCTTCCTGTTTACTCTGTTCTTCGTTTCTTGCTAATTGACTGCAAAGTTGCCTTAATGAAATTGATAGCTGATTGTTGCTCATATGTTAAACTTGACAAGTATGGCACCATTTGTATCTAGAATGTAAAACGTAATAAACATAGAATGCACTACAAATCATAGGAAATCTAACGAAGGGAGACGATGAGTTTTAATGTACACAGATGGATTGTTTTCGATTTGCACCCCCCCCCCTCGAGATTTCGATTTGTACCCCCCCCCCCCTCAAACTTTCGATTTGCACCCCCTCCCTCGAGATTTCGATTTGAATCCCCCCCCCTCAAACTTTCGATTTGCACCCCCTCAACCTTTCAATTTATTTTTCCAACCCATTTTGGCGCCCCTTAAGGTCGGCGCCCGGGAACATATGTCGTCGTCGTCCCCCCCCCCCACTCGCTACGCTACTGTTTTGACTGCCCCTCGCTCAGCAAAAAGGCAAAAAGCAGTAGAATCAACTTTAAATAATAATCATTTAAAAAGTTTTTAAAAACCCACGTTTTCTGATTGAACTAAAAAGTAGAAAATAAATGCTATACATCACAATAATGCAAGCGATCACTCTACTATAAGCGATGAGAAACGTGGGGCGCCGAAGTAAAAGTTATATTACTATTGATTAGATAATACTATTGACTTTTATTAGGGAGCTTGTAGAGAGTCAACAGTATTAGAAACTGTAAGAAAATCACGGCGCCCCATGTTTTTGATCGCTTATAGTAGAGTGATCGCTTGCATTATTGTGATGTATAGCAATTATTTTCTACTTTTTAGTTCAATCAGAAAACGTGGGGTTTTTTAAACTTTTTTAATGATTATTATTTTTTACTTTTTAGTCTCTGTCTGTTTGCATTAAAATCTTGCTATCGATATTATCTTTTCACTTTTTTTGGATAAACGAAGACAACTCGTAAAAAGACAACTCGTAAAAAACACGTTGTGTGAATACGTTACTGACTAGAACACCATTTGTTACGGTTGTTTGTACACAAACACCGCGTGAACACTACTCAGTAAGCAAAGAGGGAGAGTACCGAACCTTGTTTTCATCAAATTACAGTTACTGGGTTATGTCCCCTTTTCCCCACGTTTTTACTACAATTATATAGCGGTCTAAAATGCTCAATAAAATGTTTCCATGGATCAATTTAGTAATAATAACAATTGAATATTCTATGGTCATCGGAAACAAAGCTTCCCTGAAAATTTCAGCGCGCTAGCTAACTGGGAAGTGCCCGAAATATCGATCGCAAGATTTGATTGGAGAACCAAACAGACGCGAAAGCAAGTTAAAGAAAACGTGGGAAAAAATACGAGCTGACCCGCGACGTAGCATACGCCGCTATCTAGTTGTTTTATTTTCTACTTATCAACAACTCATAATTTGTGAATTCGACCCTTCCCCCCCCCCCCCCCCCCCCCCCCCCCAGAACCCCACCACGCCCAGGTTTTATATCCTAATCGTTGGTTCAAAATAATTTGTCGCTAAATTATTAAACCTGGAAGGATTTTAACCGGATCTTTTCTCACTTTAAAAAATGCAAAATTGTAAAGGCTATCTCCGATTTAAAAAATAGTGATTCCCAAGCGGGGAATCGAACCCCGGCCGCCGCGGTGAGAGCGCGGAATCCTAACCACTAGACCACTTGGGAAGTTGACACTAAGGCGATATAACAAATTATTAGGCATAAACTTAAATAACGGTAAATGTACTTCTGATTTTTGTTTTCGTACTATAAGTACTGATTTGGTTTTTTGTTCATATTCCAATAAATAAAATCTGATCTAGATCTAATTACTAATGAATCCCAGAATATAAATGTAATAAATCTATTCTAGATCTCTAGAATTAAAGTAGGCCTAGATTCTAGAATCTAAAAAAATGTATCGCTTTTTAATATATTTTTTGTGTGTTCACTACTGCTCGGTTCTACTTTCGCTTTCTTTTCCGGTTCGGACAGGCTTTGCGACGTTGACAACTTAAAAAAAAAAAAACTCGCTAACATAGACTAAAGGCATAAAGGAAAGGTCACTTTAAGACTAAAACAGACTGTAACAAGTTAGTAACAACACTTTTAATTCACTTTTGATAGTTGTACCTTAACTTACTAGATCTAGCTTTTTCTTGATCGATAGCCTCGGGCTCTTCTCTAGAGTCTAGACTAGGCGGACTAGGCCAAATAAATTAATAATTTAAATAAATCACTGTAATTAAATTTGTAATCAGGCTTAAGAAGTTAAGTAAGTAGACCTAATCTAATAAATTAATAAAATTATTATTATAATATTTTGATTTTGTAGACTTAGTAATTAGTAGCCTAATAGTACTAATAGTAGCCTAATACTAATAATTAAATTAGTAGGGTAAAGGAGGGCGTTAAGAGCCACACTTTTTAGCACCTGTACATTTTTAAAGATTTCTACTAATCTAAGAATTTTTTAGTATTGAAAATATGGCAAAATTATTCTAACATATCTTACACAATATAAAAATAATAACAAAGTGTATTAAATATACTTTAAATGGGTTTAATTGAACATTTATTGTCATACCCCCAAAATCAGCATTTGGGGTGAAAGGAGCCGGGCAATGGGGCAATAAGTATTATCTCCTAGTTTAGACTAACTCCGCAATAAAAATAATTAATTTCTATCCCCAAAATAGTTAATGCTGTGTACACACACTTTAACTGATACTAGCTATCACTAGGCCCCAATGGGCCCAGTCTACAATTGATACAATTGCAGGTGTACATAGGGCCTAAAGTCTAGTAGTTTACAGTAGGCACATTAGTATGCCTAGTGTGTAGCTAGTATACTAGTGTGTAGCTGTCCAGAGTTAACATTCTTGTATGTAAAAAGGGGTGGTACTAACTAATCTGCCTTAATGCTTTCCCCTGATAAGCCATGTGTGCTATACATTACATGACATGGAGGTGAGAAATGTTGAGGGGAGAGCAGTTGTACTGGTTTCCCCTTTGTTCTCCTTGCTGGACCCTGAGGGCCATAAATTACATAAGGAGATGCTATCTCTGGTTGGCTGAGATCTAAGAACTAAGTCCATGCTACCTACAAAGAGATAAGTTTTATGGTGGGTTAGATACAGGTGGGGACTGGGTATCATGGGGGTGAGAAATTGTGAGGGGAGAGCAGTGGTACTGGTTTCCCCTTTGTTCTCCTTGCTGGACCCTGAGGGCCATATATTACATAAGATGCTATCTCTGGTTGGCTGAGATCTAAGAACTTAGTCCATGTTACCTACAAAGAGATGAAGTTTTATGGTGGGTTAGATACAGGTGGGGTCTGGCTTTCATGGAGGTGAGAACATGTGAGGGGAGAGCAGTGGTACTGATTCCTCTTTGGTCTCCACCCTGCTAGACCATGAAGGTCACACATTACATAACATGCCACCCCAGATTGTCTGAGATCTGTAACTGTAATCCATGTTACCTACAAAGAGATAGAGTTTTATAGTGGGCCAGAAACTGGTGGGGGCTGGGTATCATGGGGGTAAAAAATTGTAAGGGGGGAGCAGTGGTATTAGTGTGTCTGTTTACTTCCCTGCTGGACCATGAGGGTCATAAATTACATAACATACCACCCCAGATTGGCTGAGACCTAAGAGCATTTATTCCTGTTACCTACAAAGAGATTAGAAGTTTTATGGTTGGTTAGAAACAGGTGGGGGCTGAGTCGGCTGTATTGCCCCTTAGGGGTAATAAGAACATGTACCATTTTAAAAATTACCTTGCTAACATCAGATGGCTGAATTTTTACTTTTTAGCAGGTTAGAATTGTATTTCTATCATTTAGACACAAGTCTGTTTAACAATTAATACATTTTGTGTTAACTATTCCTATACCAGTGTCATATTCAGTGGTCTAATAAATGAGAAACTTGCACTTAGGGTTTCAAGAGCCACATAACAGTATCTGTTATAACTTTTCTAAACAGGCAAGCTAGTGGACAAAATTAATGTATTCATGTAGATTTAGTTATTATCTAACAAATAAAACCATTATGGTAATGATCAGTCAAGTTTTAATCTGATAAGGATAAAAACTTTATAGCATGGTAAAATGGGACAAATGTCTGCCATTTTGTTTTGGCACCAATAATCACTGTGCAAAAAAAATTCACCAAAATAAAACTATTCAAGCCATAGCTATAAAAATAGTGTTAAAATGTACAACAACCAATGCTCTAATACAGGAACAAAGAATGGGCTTGAAAAACTCATTTGGTTTATTACAAAGTAAAGTTTCCCAAGTTATGTCTATTTGGAAAAAAAGTTCACAAAATGGTTTTATGGAGATGAGAAATTTTAGGGAAAGAGCAGTGGGATTAAATCCTGTCTCATCCTTTCCCTATTGGACCAAGTGGGTCATAAATTACATAAAATGAATCCTCTGCTTCTCTGTTATCAAAGAACAGCAGTGGTTGTTACCTCAGAAGTAGATTAGCAGTGTTATTGGGGGTTTTGTGGGGGTGGGGTGTTGATTGGGGCTTAATACCACACGGCTCTTAACGCCCTCCTTTACCCTATTACTATTAATAATAGACTATTAATTCTAAAGTCTAAATTAGTAGATCTAGATCTAGATCTAGTAAAATAGTAGAACCTTCTGCTTGATATTTTCATTGGGGGGGGGATGGAGGCAGGGCGGTGGGGTAGTGTTGAATTCACAAATTATGAATTGTTGATAAGTAGAAAATAAAACAACTAGAGGATCTAGATCTAGATAGCAGCATATGCTACGTCGCGGGGTCAGCTCATTTACTTATACAGAATCCCCAATATCTAGCTAGCCTAAATTATATGTAAAAAAAAATTTTAAATGTACTTTGTTTTTCATTTGTTCACCTTAAACTAGGCAGTCACAGTAGGTCATGTGGACTAAGTAAATAGTTTTATTATTACAATTCATTTATCCATGACTTAATTATTAATTCTTAGTGCCATTTTTTTTTTTTAAATTCACAGAATGCCTCTGTGTTACATTCACACAAACAAGAAAGAGTCTGATTTAAAAGAAGGCATTGAATTAAGATTGGCAGCAGGAATAGCACACATATTGAGTAAACCTTTGGAGGTTAGTACAACTGGGGGAGAGGGGGGGGGGGGGTGCAGCTGTAACAAGGCAAGGGCTCTGAAATTGATGCCAATCTTATGCATTTTAATAGTAACTTCAGAAATTTAGCTATGTTGCATTTTAAAAGACTTTCTTGTAAATTGTTTACATTTTTTTTTAATCTGATAGTGAAGTGATAGGCCATCTAATCTTGACTCAGTGCAGTTAATATTTGAAGAAAAAAAAATAGATGGAAAATAGTTCCCTAGTTTGTGTATGTCTGGGGGGAGGGGGTGGAGTGGTGTTGACCCCTTACCCTATGTTGTTAAATCATGCTTAGCATATGTTTTTTACACTTTCTCATTACATTTAACAACTTTCCATCACATTTTCCTACCACTGTTGGTTGATTATATTGTTCCCAACCCCGCCCCCTTTCTGTGTGACACTTGATCATACCAGTGGTTAAAACATGATAGAGGAATTGAAAGTGAAAGCAAGATAATGAATAAGGAGGATGGGGTAGATATTTTTAAAGCTTGATATGGCAGTGAATTGAAACAGCAAACCTCTAAAAACTTTCCAAGACTGATATTTATTACCTAAATTGATGTAGCATTCCATGACCAAAACTTTTAACAATTTTATTGAGCATATTTTATCCCCACTTAAAATAAGCCTAAGAACAGAAATAAAGTTTAAGTAATTATTATTTTTTACAGCGGATGATTATCATCATTGTTCCTGGTGTTAGGTTACTTCGCCATGAAAGTACTTCTCCTGCCTGTACACTCAATATAAATGCCATTGGTGTATTTGATGCTGAGAGGAATCCTACATATTCACCAGCTATTAAAAAATTGCTTCAAGATGAATTGGAGTTACCAGCAGAGAGGTAACAAAAATTAATAAAAACAGATAATCTGTGATAGAATCATGGTTGTTTCAGGAGATGGAAAAAAAAATGAGTGATGTCACTTTGTTGAGAGGGGCGGGATCTGACATTTAGTCTCAAAAAATGGGGACGGGGGGAATGTGTGTAAACTTGCTGTAATGTTATTTAAGGATGATCCTTTTAGCTGAATCCAGGTCCAAGTTTTATTTAAAAAAATTATTTGTAAAGTGTAGGATAGTTTTGTTGCAGTTTTAGCGAGCTATGTTTTATCTACATAAAGGTGTTGTTACTTTTTATTTTCAGGTGTGTGATTGTGTATCATGATCTAGACAAAAACTTCCTTGGGTGATTGATTGGAGAAGGAGAGATCTAAGATTTCAAACAGTGATTATAATTAAACAGAGATGGTTGGATGTTTAAAATTTCAAATAGTCATTGAGATTTAAAAAAAAATATTTTGTTATTTTAATAGAATCAGAAAGGTTTATTTTTTCTTTTCTGTAATATTTTACAAGCTATGGGTCGCTTGTTATTGATGAATTAAATCATCAACAATGTTTATGTTTTTTTTTCTAAGCTTGAAGTAATCAGATTTCCCTATATACTCAGGTTGTGTCAAAAACAGAACTTTCTTTTTTTCCTTGTGTATAAATTTGCAGGCAAGGAGACTTAACTCTCTAAAAACCATCTCAAAAGATTACTTAATAGGACCAGTTAATGCTATCAATTATTAAAATTAACCATTGATTCAATTAAAACAAAGTCGTATCTACAGTTGTATGTTTTCAATAAAAGAAAATTAAGTCAGTTTGTTTTTATAATTGCTGCATTAAAACAAGTGCTTTACTTTAAAGTTGATTGCACTGTGTCAAATACATGTCCATAGGTCATCAAATTGTATAACTATTTCATAAAATAATTCTGTATTATGATCAGTGATCTGCACTTGTATATTGTAGACCTTAAAATTAAATCAGTACCTGCATGAGCTCTCCAATAATTTCTTACTAAAATTCACTTACAGCAAACAAAAGAAAAGTATTTGTCATTAAATATCCATCCTTGATATAATATAATCTACTGATCTAAACACTATTTTTGGCCGATAGTAGTCAGCTATATTTTAATAGTACTTTAAATTTCATTCCTTATTATAACTGTGAATGTATGTTAGATGGTATTAATAAAATTGCATTTTGTATACTTCTTTATGCAGCTTTTATTGTAACTGTTCAACTGTCATGATAATTGTGTCCCTCAGTGTGGCTTAAAAGGTGGTGGTTATTTTTACTTTATGTTTCTGATTGCATAATAAGGATTTGGAATGTACATTTTTCTTTAATTAATGCTGTTTATTTTCAATTGCTGAAATACCAATGTTCCAGAGGCTAAAAATTACTTTATGATGAACAAAGTGCAGCAACAAGTTAGATAAATTAGTCATTGTACTCGTAAAGTTAGCATGTCTACAAATTTGTGCTCTAATCTAATCCTAGGGTATCAATACAATTTATAGATAAATTTTTATCATGACATTTTCACTGAATTAGGGGAAACAACAGAGTTTATTAATTATTTCAACTTGGGATTTATTTCTTATTCAGGCATATTTACTTGGTATAAAACTGAACTATTTTAACTGCTAGAACTAGTAGAACACCTCCAATCATTGTGATATGATTTTTGAAGATTGGTACTTTTACTAAATTTTAGTTGGATTGACATATTCAAATACACATTTTTAAACTTATGTCTAGCTTCCAGCTCTTGAAAATATAGTTCACAGTTTTGCTCAATTATTTAAGGTTGTATTTGTATGTTCATGTTACTTTTCTCAACATATTTTATGATAAAACAAAATGATACCTATTAGTATTATAATAAAACATTTTACATCAGATTCAATTTCTTGTTGTTCCTAAAAAACAGTGTAGACAATACAAAAAAAAAAAGAAGCCAATCAAACATTTGCATTAATTTTAATTACATTTTAACAGGTTTATCAACATTACAAAATGCTATCATATGAATGCTATTTGATTGACTACATGAAATACGGCAGGCCCAGCATAAATACACACAATAACATGCCAAGACAAAGATTCCAAGCAATGTAATGACTCAAAGTTAGACCAGATTAGAAATAGGTTTGAGGTCAAACAGATGAGTTAGAAGAGCTAGCAGATAAGAAGCATAGATAAACAGTAACACATACATGTAAATGGGACTTGAGTCAATTATTAATTTCACACCATATGGCAGTACAATGATCAATTTCCTACCCTGAGATAAAATAGATTTTTATACATTACAGTGATATATGAAAACATCTTGCACAACAAACAGAAACAACTCCTCATCCTTAGGGCCTGAGAGTTAAGTAATAAGGGGGGCATGTCTGATAAAACTATTAACTGCATAAACCATACATGCAAGCTAAAGCCACTTTGAGACATATCCGTAAATAGTTATGTTAAAGTGATTAAAACAATTGCTTGGCAACAAGTATTCAAATTTCATTACAAATCTAGCTCAAATGTATGTATTACAATCTAGAAGCCTACTGGTCAAAAATAATATTTGATTATTATGTAATTAGTATTTTTTTTTGTCATTATCTTAGGATCGAAACAAGTTAAACAACTATGAAATTTGCCTTTCTAAATACATAAAGCCAATTAACCAATAGCTCCAAATGGTATAAAATTGGGTGGCCCTTATAAGGGCCGGTTTAGATTTTTAGTTTCTAAACTGAAATGAACAAACACAAATGAAGATTTGAGAACTGAACATCTGCAGAAAGGAGCACACAATGCTAAATTGTGGACTAAACACCTGCAGAAAAGAGCTTATAAAATGCATGAAAAATTTTAGGAAAGGAGAAAAGAAATGGGACTCAGTCCTGAAGATGGAGTACACAAGCGCACATTGGGAGACTCAGTCCTTTGGATGCAGTTAACAAGCTCACACTGGGAGACTCAGTCCTTAGGATGCAGTACACAAGCGCACATTGGGATTTACAACCTCAGGATGTAGCTGCCAATGATTATTTGAGGACTCAACACCCGCTGAAAGGAGCACACAATGCTTATTTGAGAACTGGACATCTGCAAAAAGGAGCACACAATGCTAAATTGTGGACTAAACACCTGCAGAAAAGAGCTTATAAAATGCATGAAAAATTTTATGAATGGAGAAAAGAAATGGGACTCAGTCCTGAAGATGGAGTACACAAGCGCACATTGGGAGACTCAGTCCTTTGGATGCAGTTAACAAGCTCACACTGGGAGACTCAGTCCTTAGGATGCAGTACACAAGCGCACATTGGGATTTACAACCTCAGGATGTAGCTGCCAATGATTATTTGAGGACTCAACACCCGCTGAAAGGAGCACACAATGCTTATTTGAGAACTGAACATCTGCAGAAAGGAGCACACAATGCTAAATTGTGGACTAAACACCTGCAGAAAAGAGCTTATAAAATGCATGAAAAATTTTAGGAAAGGAGAAAAGAAATGGGACTCAGTCCTGAAGATGGAGTACACAAGCGCACATTGGGAGACTCAGTCCTTTGGATGCAGTTAACAAGCTCACACTGGGAGACTCAGTCCTTAGGATGCAGTACACAAGCGCACATTGGGATTTACAACCTCAGGATGTAGCTGCCAATGATTATTTGAGGACTCAACACCCGCTGAAAGGAGCACACAATGCTTATTTGAGAACTGAACATCTGCAGAAAGGAGCACACAATGCTAAATTGTGGACTAAACACCTGCAGAAAAGAGCTTATAAAATGCATGAAAAATTTATTGAATAGAGAAAAGAAATGGGGCTCAGTCCTGAAGATGGAGTACACAAGTGCACATTGGGAGACTCAGTCCTTAGGATGCAGTACACAAAGGCACATTGGTATGTACAACCTCAGGATGTAGCTGCCAATGATTATTTGAGGACTCAACAGCCCCAGAAAGGAGCACACATTGCTAAATTGTGGACTAAACACCTGCAGAAAAGAGCTTATAAAATGCATGAAAAATTTTAAGAATGAAGAAAAGAAATGGGACTCAGTCCTGAAGATGGAGTACACAAGCGCACATTGGGAGACTCAGTCCTTTGGATGCAGTTAACAAGCTCACACTGGGAGACTCAGTCCTTAGGATGCAGTACACAAGCGCACATTGGGATTTACAACCTCAGGATGTAGCTGCCAATGATTATTTGAGGACTCAACACCCGCTGAAAGGAGCACACAATGCTTATTTGAGAACTGGACATCTGCAGAAAAGAGCACACAATGCTAAATTGTGGACTAAACACCTGCAGAAAAGAGCTTATAAAATGCATGAAAAATTTTAAGAATGAAGAAAAGAAATGGGACTCAGTCCTGAAGATGGAGTACACAAGCGCACATTGGGAGACTCAGTCCTTTGGATGCAATTAACAAGCTCACACTGGGAGACTCAGTCCTTAGGATGCAGTACACAAGCGCACATTGGGATTTACAACCTCAGGATGTAGCTGCCAATGATTATTTGAGGACTCAACACCCGCTGAAAGGAGCACACAATGCTTATTTGAGAACTGGACATCTGCAGAAAAGAGCACACAATGCTAAATTGTGGACTAAACACCTGCAGAAAAGAGCTTATAAAATGCATGAAAAATTTAAGAATGGAGAAAAGAAATGGGACTCAGTCCTGAAGATGGAGTACACAAGCGCACATTGGGAGACTCAGTCCTTAGGATGCAGTACACAAAAGCACATTGGTATGTACAACCTCAGGATGTAGCTGCCAATGATTATTTGAGAACTGGACATCTGCAGAAAGGAGCACACAATGCTAAATTGTGGACTAAACACCTGCAGAAAAGAGCTTATAAAATGCATGAAAAATTTATTGAATAGAGAAAAGAAATGGGACTCAGTCCTGAAGATGGAGTACACAAGTGCACATTGGGAGACTCAGTCCTTAGGATGCAGTACACAAAGGCACATTGGTATGTACAACCTCAGGATGTAGCTGCCAATGATTATTTGAGGACTCAACAGCCCCAGAAAGGAGCACACATTGCTAAATTGTGGACTAAACACCTGCAGAAAAGAGCTTATAAAATGCATGAAAAATTTTAAGAATGAAGAAAAGAAATGGGACTCAGTCCTGAAGATGGAATACACAAGCGCACATTGGGAGACTCAGTCCTTAGGATGCAATTAACAAGCTCACACTGGGAGACTCAGTCCTTAGGATGCAGTACACAAGCGCACATTGGGATTTACAACCTCAGGATGTAGCTGCCAATGATTATTTGAGGACTCAACACCCGCTGAAAGGAGCACACAATGCTTATTTGAGAACTGGACATCTGCAGAAAAGAGCACACAATGCTAAATTGTGGACTAAACACCTGCAGAAAAGAGCTTATAAAATGCATGAAAAATTTTAGGAAAGGAGAAAAGAAATGGGACTCAGTCCTGAAGATGGAGTACACAAGCGCACATTGGGAGACTCAGTCCTTTGGATGCAGTTAACAAGCTCACACTGGGAGACTCAGTCCTTAGGATGCAGTACACAAGCGCACATTGGGATTTACAACCTCAGGATGTAGCTGCCAATGATTATTTGAGGACTCAACACCCGCTGAAAGGAGCACACAATGCTTATTTGAGAACTGGACATCTGCAGAAAGGAGCACACAATGCTAAATTGTGGACTAAACACCTGCAGAAAAGAGCTTATAAAATGCATGAAAAATTTTAGGAAAGGAGAAAAGAAATGGGACTCAGTCCTGAAGATGGAGTACACAAGCGCACATTGGGAGACTCAGTCCTTTGGATGCAGTTAACAAGCTCACACTGGGAGACTCAGTCCTTAGGATGCAGTACACAAGCGCACATTGGGATTTACAACCTCAGGATGTAGCTGCCAATGATTATTTGAGGACTCAACACCCGCTGAAAGGAGCACACAATGCTTATTTGAGAACTGGACATCTGCAGAAAAGAGCACACAATGCTAAATTGTGGACTAAACACCTGCAGAAAAGAGCTTATAAAATGCATGAAAAATTTTAGGAAAGGAGAAAAGAAATGGGACTCAGTCCTGAAGATGGAGTACACAAGCGCACATTGGGAGACTCAGTCCTTTGGATGCAGTTAACAAGCTCACACTGGGAGACTCAGTCCTTAGGATGCAGTACACAAGCACACATTGGGATTTACAACCTCAGGATGTAGCTGCCAATGATTATTTGAGGACTCAACACCCGCTGAAAGGAGCACACAATGCTTATTTGAGAACTGGACATCTGCAGAAAAGAGCACACAATGCTAAATTGTGGACTAAACACCTGCAGAAAAGAGCTTATAAAATGCATGAAAAATTTTAGGAAAGGAGAAAAGAAATGGGACTCAGTCCTGAAGATGGAGTACACAAGCGCACATTGGGAGACTCAGTCCTTTGGATGCAGTTAACAAGCTCACACTGGGAGACTCAGTCCTTAGGATGCAGTACACAAGCGCACATTGGGATTTACAACCTCAGGATGTAGCTGCCAATGATTATTTGAGGACTCAACACCCGCTGAAAGGAGCACACAATGCTTATTTGAGAACTGGACATCTGCAGAAAGGAGCACACAATGCTAAATTGTGGACTAAACACCAGCAGAAAAGAGCTTATAAAATGCATGAAAAATTTTAGGAAAGGAGAAAAGAAATGGGACTCAGTCCTGAAGATGGAGTACACAAGCGCACATTGGGAGACTCAGTCCTTTGGATGCAGTTAACAAGCTCACACTGGGAGACTCAGTCCTTAGGATGCAGTACACAAGCGCACATTGGGATTTACAACCTCAGGATGTAGCTGCCAATGATTATTTGAGGACTCAACACCCGCTGAAAGGAGCACACAATGCTTATTTGAGAACTGCACATCTGCAGAAAGAAGCACACAATGCTAAATTGTGGACTAAACACCTGCAGAAAAGAGCTTATAAAATGCATGAAAAATTTTAGGAAAGGAGAAAAGAAATGGGACTCAGTCCTGAAGATGGAGTACACAAGCGCACATTGGGAGACTCAGTCCTTTGGATGCAGTTAACAAGCTCACACTGGGAGACTCAGTCCTTAGGATGCAGTACACAAGCGCACATTGGGATTTACAACCTCAGGATGTAGCTGCCAATGATTATTTGAGGACTCAACACCCGCTGAAAGGAGCACACAATGCTTATTTGAGAACTGGACATCTGCAGAAAGGAGCACACAATGCTAAATTGTGGACTAAACACCTGCAGAAAAGAGCTTATAAAATGCATGAAAAATTTTAGGAAAGGAGAAAAGAAATGGGACTCAGTCCTGAAGATGGAATACACAAGCGCACATTGGGAGACTCAGTCCTTTGGATGCAGTTAACAAGCTCACACTGGGAGACTCAGTCCTTAGGATGCAGTACACAAGCGCACATTGGGATTTACAACCTCAGGATGTAGCTGCCAATGATTATTTGAGGACTCAACACCCGCTGAAAGGAGCACACAATGCTTATTTGAGAACTGGATATCTGCAGAAAAGAGCACACAATGCTAAATTGTGGACTAAACACCTGCAGAAAAGAGCTTATAAAATGCATGAAAAATTTTAGGAAAGGAGAAAAGAAATGGGACTCAGTCCTGAAGATGGAGTACACAAGCGCACATTGGGAGACTCAGTCCTTTGGATGCAGTTAACAAGCTCACACTGGGAGACTCAGTCCTTAGGATGCAGTACACAAGCGCACATTGGGATTTACAACCTCAGGATGTAGCTGCCAATGATTATTTGAGGACTCAACACCCGCTGAAAGGAGCACACAATGCTTATTTGAGAACTGGACATCTGCAGAAAGGAGCACACAATGCTAAATTGTGGACTAAACACCAGCAGAAAAGAGCTTATATAAAATGCATGAAAAATTTTATGAATGGAGAAAAGAAATGGGACTCAGTCCTGAAGACGAATCCTTAAGAAAAAAGTTATAAGATTTAAAAAGATGGAATACACATGTGCACATTGCGTATATTGAAGCGCGTGTTTTAGTTTCAGCGCGTCTTTCGTTTGGACACAATCCAACCGAGGACAAAGCACCATTTTAACCTAAATTTAGATTTAAGTAACTCAATATTGTTTTTGTTCTTTATTATTTTCTATGCGCGGACGGTGCAGTAAGCTTTTAATTTAAAGAAATGCACTTCCGTTAAAAGTCAAAGGGCAAGGGTAATTTCAAACTGAAGTGTGCGGACTTAACAGAAAATCAATGTACTCATGGTAAACTATTTTGCCCTCAAGTTGATTTTTTTTTGTCAGGAAGATGTTTTACTAATTTTTAGGTCCCTTTATTTCCATCAGTGACCATTCACATTTTCTATTCTAATCAACATGTGTATGTAACCGAAAGCAAACCATAACACATCAAGACCTTACACTTCAAATGTAGTATCGGGCAGAATGAATATTCGAAACAGGATAGGCCCTAGAATATTTTTATTTATTAGTTACTTTTAACTTCATTTCGCATTTTAAATAATCTTAATAATGTAACATTGTGATTATTTAAATGCTTTGTTCTCTATGATTGATTTTTTTAAAAATAGGCATAAAATATTTTTATAGTAAAATAACACCTATTACTGTAAATAATTAAAACGAACGAGAAATATTTAATTTTATAATGGGATTTGTCACAAAGCATTAATTTACATACCATCTGAAGTCTAGATTTCCTTATTAAATTTAATTAGATTAATTTAAAAACCTGAGACTATAAATAAATATAAGAAAGGAACAAACATGTACTTTAAACAATGGACTTAGGAAACAGCTTTTTTAAACTTAACAGTTTGTCTTGTCCAATGCAAACTCATGGTAACTTTTTTTTAAAATGTACTTTGGACTTATATGCATGGAGAATGTGAAAATCCTGTTACTGCTTCTTCTTTCTTGTCATCTGTTGTAAAAATTAGTATCTGATTCATTTCATTGATTTTAACTTAATTAAACGAAGATAATCATCCCCTTTTTAACAAGTGACAAGACTTTTAACTTTTGCAGGCCTATGGTGCATGGTTTAAGTTCATTTATACATGGTTACTTCAATGTTGTGTTGGCTGTTAAGGGATTTTTCAATCATATCATTACCTGGCGGCAGTAAATAATTGTAATGCCTGATCAGAGTTAGGATAGTTTGTGGGTGGAGCAAAATAGTTTAATCCATGGCATATGATGTATCTTTGGAATAAGTTAAAATATAGTATAACCATATATTATAAAGTTGTGTTGTTTTCACAATTTTACATTGCAGGTGTTAAATGTTTTAACCTTAGCAACCAGTATATATATATATATATATATATATATATATATATATATATATATATATATATATATATATATATATATAACTTTTACATTTTGGATATTATATAGAGATGGTAAGGGGGAATCAAAAGTAACAAAGCTTTAAAATTCTTCAAGTATCAATGTAGCTAAAATACTAGAGAACACAAACAAAAGTCACCAAAAGCATTTGATAAAGCTAAATAATTTAATTCCTTCAATTTACAACATAATGTTTATTTTTTTGTTGTTGTTTTTTTTAAGTTTACTTTTTACCAATATCCTGTCAGCACAATCTTAGTTACAAAGAACATTCAAATTTGTAATATTTAGATTCAACAAAGAAAAATGTTAGACAAGAATCAAATATGTAAATAACTATAAATATGTTTTTTATTTTACAAAAATGTATATGTACAACAGTAGTTTTTACAAATTATGGCAACAAGTTGTATAAAGAGCGGTCATTAATTACAATGCACATGAACATATTTACAACCATTAAAATGAAATACTATCAAGAAAATACAAGAGGAGACATTAATACATGAAAAGGTCAATCATTGTAGAATACTAATTAATGCATCAAAAAACTTGCTCTTGTCCTCTGATTTTATTTCAATAACTAAAAGAGAAAAATGAAACAAATAGTTAAAAACTTCAGAAAAAAAGCATTAATCTAAGAAACAATGTTTATTACTGTCATTTCACCATCACAGAAGTTATTGCTTGAGAGTTTTGAGTCAGTAGTTCACAATTTATAGGACAGTATGGCACAGACACCTAAATCATAAACCAAACAGTTTCAATTTTGCTTGACTTTTGATGCAAAAGAAATATTTGGTTTTTTCAAATTTATTTATAACAGAGTGTGAAATGACAGTGACAATAGAGCCAAAACTATTTATTTGATGTGCAACAAACCTGTGTGACCATGTCTCAGCGCTATTCCTAGTCAGGGTCAGTCATATTACTAGTGAGTTATGTAGTCAGAGAAGACATTACCAGTGAGTTATGTAGTCAGAGAAGACATTACCAGTGAGTTATGTAGTCAGAGAAGACATTACCAGTGAGTTATGTAGTCAGAGAAGACATTACCAGTGAGTTATGTAGTCAGAGAAGACATTACCAGTGAGTTATGTAGTCAGAGAAGACATTACCAGTGAGTTATGTAGTCAGAGAAGACACTAGGCCTAGAAGTTGCTGCAAGATCTTAGTATAGGATAGTCAAAAGTTCTTGTGGAATACAGAGTTTTAGTTTTGTAAGAGGCGGATTAGAAATAAATTATAGAGAAAGATCTAGGTTGTGAAAAATAGACATTTTTGATGAAAAATAGACATTTTTGATGAAAAATAGTGATCTGTGTAGATCGATGTTATTTATATTGTTTGTAGCTGAGAAGGAATAAAATTTGTGTTGTAACCTATGAAGACTTAGTTAAAACAAAAGCAAGCTAAGGTGAGTCAAGGAAAAGATCTCCCATCCTTGTGTGATAAAAGATTCTAATGCACAACTCTATTCTTTTAAAAAATGATTGAAATATTAAACAAAAAACTCACTGTATGAATCAAAGCTGTTAAATCTAGCAGATGAGCTTGTAGACTCTGCTGCCTGCTCAAAGGCTTTACCAAAAAAACTGCAACAAAAAAAAAGTTACAACTCTGTTAAAAAGAGGCACACTGTACTACATTGTTAGTGTCAGGTTTTATTTCAGCTCGTTAAAAACAAAACTGCAACTACAAATTAGAGTAAGCTTACTTTTTCCTTTCATCATCTGTATCAAGAGGTGGTATGCCTACAATCAGACTTGTCCCTTCCTCTGGGTTGAGTGGTGCCCCTAACACCAAGGGAAGACTCTGAGAGCGCTTGTTACGGCTCTGTAAAGAATTTAGAAAGTAAATTAGAAATTAAACCAAATTGTCAAAATGAAGAAAGATTTATATCAAATAGGGTAATTCAAAAAAGTTTTAAAGAATAATATTATAAAAACTGCCCCACTTACAACAGCACATTGTGCTTGTAATGAAAACCTAGCCAACCTGATCAAACACTGGGGGTGGGCAAAAAAGCGAGAATCTGCAGTACCCTGAAACAAAACATTCAAGTATAAAAAATAAATTCTATATATACTGCTATGGCATTTCAACTTAACAGTTACTTTGTAAATAATAAATTACAAGAAAAAATCATTACTAAAATAGATGAGAATGAGAAACTGGTTTTAAGTAAACTGAATGTTACTTGCCTCCTGCACAAACACATATAAAAATGGCCCAGCTGAGATGATTTGATGCATGTCCAGAAAACTTTGAACTTGAGTGACCACACTCTTCAGCTGTAGTTTGGCAGCTTCTAGACCTGCTTCCAGCTTACTCGTGCTGGATCTGTACATGTGTTGCAACAAATTGATTTTTTTTATTACACTTCAAAGTCTTGATTAAAAACTTAAGCTTTTAACAGCACAGAATTGGAGCCATTGAATACACACATTGGGGGCCAGTTAACAATCCATTAAAAACAGCCAGCAGCCATTTACAATATTTTGGGATTTTCAACACAAATGTCCAGGAAGTGCTGCTCTATGGCTCTGAGACTTGGAGGGTTACGAAGACAAATACTGATAAGCTACAGGCATTCATAAACAAATGCTTACAACATATACTTAAAATAAGATTGCAAGACAAAATATCAAACAAAGACCTGTGGCGAACTTTAAAGCAACAGCCAACAGACAGATATCAAGGCCCGTAAATGGGGATGGATTGGACACACATTAACCATTAATGTCCCATTCATTCTACCAAAACTCCACCCATGACGGCCCAATGTAAGGAGCATAACTCTGTATGATCAAGTGAATAGTTTCACAAAATATTTGTTTTTGTCTAAATGAAATTGAAAATTAAGATAAAAACTACTGCTTAATGTTGGGAATAAACCTGGCTTTCCAACAGTATTAAATAGAATATATTATATTCGGTAAAAGTACAGTAAAAAAATAAAAAATGTCGGAGAAAATTCAAAACAGGTCATTTTCGGTAGTCAACTTTATTTATTTTTGTCTAAACAACTAAGCATCGAATTTAACAGTTAAATATCAATTTGGTTATGTTTAAGATAAATAATTCATAAAATACATGCCTAGATACGTTTAGAGGCATTATTTTATTTTATTTTTAACATTAAATCTACTAAAAAAAAGGACAGATGAGTCTAAAATTTCGAGATCGAAAGAAGCTATTATTTTTTATCTTTCAAAAGCGCCATTGAAATTATAAGACCGGAAAAGGATGGTGAAACTATCCGACTTCCTGTTTAATTAAAAATTAGGATTTGTAGGCCAAATTTTAATGAAACAAATTTAATTTTTCTATGCGTATTTTAAGCGGGCGGCAGCGGGCGTTACGGGACATTAACGGTGTCGGGCGGCAGCGGGCGTTACGGGACATTAATGGTTAAGAAAAGAAAACATTGCAAAACATGCTTTGGAATGGAATCCCCAGGGAAAAAGGAGGGTGGGACGGCCAAGGAAGACATGGAGAAGAACGGTTGAAGAAGAGGTGAAAACAGCTGGGCTCACATGGGCAAAGATAAAGGGGGCAGCCCAAAACCGAGTCCAATGCAGATGTGTGGTTGCAGCCCTTTGCTCCCCAGGGGCCACAAAGGAATGATGATGATTATGAGATAAAAAAAAATAGAAAATGTTTCAAATACATCACCTCTGTAAAATATCTGATGCTTCTAAAAAGTTGTCTGTTGTCATTCTTGATTTATCCTGCATCAATTTGAAAAAATGTTTTTTATAAAAAGTCTGATAAGCATTTAAGTGAGCTTCAGGTCTAAAATATGTGACAGGTGAAATCTACATCTCCTGTCCCATGGATCATAGGGTTTGAAAGGGTACATTACTTTTTTTTCATATCTAAAAATATGTACTTCACATTGATAAATAGTATCTGGACTTCATGCTGATTATAATTTATTAATTAGGTATGTTATAAATAAAGAAGCTCAAGCTTAAAATACTTTTTTTTAAACAATGAAAAAAAAATAATTCAAAATTATATTTTTCTAGAAAGCCAACAACCTTCTGACAAAAACCATAAAAAATCTTACCACTGATTCCAGAATGGCTGTGCAGGCATACACATAATCTGTCGCACAAAGAAGGTTTTTATAGCCATATTGCATGCAAAAAGATGGAAGAATCACATCCTGCATATCCAAGCTAAAAAATAATTTTTTATACATGTTAACAATTGCTGGCCGTAATATTACATTTTTAAAAATATTTTCATTTTAAGGGTAGTCTATAAAGTATTCACTAAAAAATGTATAGAAGATAATTTCAAGCTTAAATTCCAATAATGAGAGGTTTTGATATTGATGAAATGCGTACAAATAAAAATTAATCGAAGAAGATTAATGCGGTCTTGAAGAGGATATTTTAATTTGAGAAAAATAAAACTATTTAAAAAGAGAGAATGCAGGTGTTTACATACCCATACTTATTCATGTATTCTTGTATTTTTCCTTTCACTTCTAACCTCAGAACAGAATCCATGGCACAAAACTGTTGTTTACATTGTGTTAGTGGCAACCTAAAGACCAATCAAAACGCACATGTTAAAAATGAAGTACAAATAAAGAATAAAATATGGACTGCCATGTTTTTCCATATTGAGAGGTTGGTAAACTATAACATTTATCACTCACAATACATACAAGATAAATTTCTCAGAGACAGTTATTTTTCTGCTGGATATATATTTTTAGTTAAATAGATAAGAATGACAGTGAACAAAATTTAAGAATAGAGTTCACACAATCTATATAACAATCAAGCTAAAGAACAGGTAATTGTTTATTTAGCATGCTCACCCCATCTCTGCCAGGAATTCATGCAACCTCTTCTGTCCCTTTAAAGACCAGAGTTTAAATTTGCATGCCATTGGCATAGAGTGACAAATGCTATCAAACAGAGTCCAATGGCGGTACAGGGCCAAGTTCAGCTCCTCTTCAAAAGAAATCCGCAAGCAGTTTACTGACAAAATGTTTTCATCCTCATTTCCTCTGCAGAATTAAAAATCATATAATTTTTTGTCAGCAAAAATGTAACTTGAGAACTTATTGATCAACATTATGTCGAACTGTAATTTACAATGTTTAAAAAGAAAAGAGTTAACCTTTCGGAACTGTCAGAACAGTAGAGATGAAGTAGAGTTCACCTATTTTTTTGACCAGGGCATATGAAGGGAAAGTGTTGTCAGTTCTATGCCCAGCCACCTTTACTATATCAAATGTGCGTAGAGTTCCTATCAAAGCCATGCAGACTTGAGACTTGGACAACATGGTAGTAATCATGATGGCTAACCCAATTTTTTTTAATTGCGTAAAAAACTCTAGAACCAAGTTAATGTTAATTAACTGAGATCATAGGGCAGGTTGAGTAATTGACATGTATTGTATTATTCTATTTTTCTTAATGTACACTTTTTCTATAGTTTTTAGCTCAATGTTCTAAGAGCACTTTGATTATTGTTTTATAAAGTAACTAAAATGCTGACAAAAATGTCTCATATAAATGTAAATAAAAGAATTTGCCAACAAGAAATACCTTAAGTTCAGACGTGATACATGGGATTGAAGAGCCAAAATATCATTCACATATTTATCACGTGGAGTTTTAAAGTGAACAAACTGATCAGTTACTCCAACTATGGCTAACCTACAAAATACGAAAAAATGTATTTGATTCTTAAGCTACTTATGAAGCAATAATTTAACTATAATATACGATTATTAGCCAACTGAATACATTTTAAGTAAGAACATACCAGAGGAGGTTATTTGTGTCTTTTGACAGTTTCCAAGCAAGTTCAAACATTGTTATAGCAGCCTGCAAAATATTTGGGAAACAAAAAATAAATGCCATAGTCGCCCAAGACAGGTGATTTGGAAAAACATAAGTTTAGTTTCAGTTTCATCACTACTGCATGAAAGTGATAGCAGTCCAATATACATGCATTTGTTGAAACTAGCTGAGAATAAAATTTGCTATAGTTCAACTACTAATGTTATAAAGCAATATGAGTTCAGTTTTCTACTAGAAGTTTTGTAGGTCTAAACAACTTTTGATGCAGTTGGTAGAATAAATGAAAATGTAAGAGTGTAAATGAAAAGGGAATGAAGACTTCATACTTACTGCAGTTCCATAAGAAGTAAACTTTGAGTAATCAAACAAAACTTTTACTCTAGGAAAAAAATCAATATGTTATCAATAGTAATATGTTAAAAGCATCACAAGTTAACTAATTTAGTGGTAAGGAACAAAAGCGAATGAGGAAATGAATATATTACCTATTTTCATTCCATCTACGCCTGTCTTGTCTACGAAGGACAGATTCTTCATCAAATCTTTTTCTCTTTCTCCCTGTCTCATCATCTTCATCATCATTGTCGGATTCTTCTGACTGTTAAATGAACCAGATTTAAAAAATCTCATAAAATTGTTTAAAATTTTTTTTTTCGCATGAACACTTTCCTGGACAATATATAAGTTAAATTTTTTAAATTAAAATGTTGCACAACTTAGATCTTGTTGATTTGTTTCCAGTTAATACTCATGGTAATTAATGTGCATTACACAGCGATCCTGCACCAATGCTAATCTTAGATACCAGGGTTTTTTTTTCAAGAGAAAAACAGAAATAACACAAAAAGAAGTAGGTGATCCCTTAAAACCAAAAAAAAAAATAAATGATTTTAAGGTTGATTTTTATTGTTTTCAAAAAAATAATTAACATGTGAATGAAAATAAATCTTTATTTCTTGAAACATGTTTATGTCTTTACTAAGTGTTTGAAAGTGTATTTTGTATGTTTGACTTTATTCTTTGTCGCAATTTCAATTATTGACAGCCCATAAATCTTACATTGTTTTATTTTATTAAAATATCATCATCAAAATAATCAATAATTAGGCTCTCTCACTTATAAAAAAAGCACTGCTGAAAGTTAAAAACAAAAATAATCCTAACAATTTTCAATCTAGTACAATTTTACATATTGTTTTTGGTCTAGTATATAATTCATACATCAGATTTATACAGACAAAAAACAGCCAACTCACATCATCATCTCGAAACAGCTCATCATAACTTGGAATTGTTGACAGCTCATCTTCTTGCATCAGCAGCTTTACCTGAATCACATTGTAGTAGTTGTGAACGTCCACAGGGCGGTGACTGCAAAATAAAAATGGCAGCTGCAATGAGGTTTATGCTAATAGCAATGAAACGGGTAGTGTTAGTATCCTCACTCATTAATTTGCCTCACATTACCTGTAATTGTCTTTAATTTGTGATGATAATAAAACTACCCTTTTTAATACAATTTGACTGAAAAATGAGTGATGTTAATTTAAGAATTTAAAAAATTCTTAATTTAAGAATTCTTTAAAGAATTTTATTCATACTCAATGCAGTCTGGGAGACATATAAGAGTTGTGTACAACAGTGTGAGCAGCCTGAGATCTAGCTTTTGTGAAGGCTGATTGGTTGTTTTTTTTTGGGCAGTTATATTTAATTAATGTTTGTGGCTACTAAACTACAAGTTAATACATTACAAATGGATGTGTATCCCCTTCTACACAAGCTAATATATTACAAATGGATGTGTATCCCCTTCTACACAAGCTAATATATTACAAATGGATGTGTATCCCCTTCTACACAAGCTAATATATTACAAATGGATGTGTATCCCCTTCTACACACCTGTCACAGATGTAGAAACGAACATGATCTTCTGGCTGTAACAACTCAACAACATCAACAGATGCTCCGCAGTTAATCAACACAACATGCTTGATCTAAAAAAACAACATCTCTATTGTAATAGGGTCAGTGAATATCTATGTGCAACACTGTTTATTACTATAACTGACTAAACTATCTTCAGTGAAAAGGACAGTTATCGAATCAAAGTCAAAGAATAACACGTTGACAATTAAAATTTAAGTTCATATACCGATACTTTTATGTACAATACATAACTACTTTTTCAGTCCTCTAAATTGACTACAATACATCAAAGCTTACTCTTGTCTCTATCCTATTCATTAACTGTTCCCCATGACTTGTCTGCTATATCATTTTGAACTATATCGTCTACGGTCAATACAAACTAACCCTAAAATGTCTTTATAAATTTTCTGTCTTCCTCTCTCATCAGTCCTGTCACATATAAATCTAAGCTATGACAAGAATAGTGTGTAAAGTTTTTGTTTAGTAGTCTTAAAATAACTACAAACTTTCAAGATTTGGTAACTATTTCTACCCCCAACTTTGATGTTAATGTTTTGCATTGTAAGAAGTTAATACATTTTTATCTATTCAGGCAAGTAATCATTTATTATAATTGTGGGAAAAAAGTACCAACCCCTTCAGCATTTTCCAAGAAAGCATTTTCCAACCCCTGCATGCCATCTACTGGCACAATGGTATACAAGACTTGATCACATTGAAATAAATACTGAAATATAAAGATTACTTATGATTCATCTACACATCGGAAATTAAAATATGATGAGAAAACTTTCAATACTTTCATGCTCCTTTTCGTAAATAAATGCAATCCAGTTTGCATTTGTCATCTTCAGACCTACCCAATGAATAGCTTAGACTTTCAATTAAAGCATTACCTGCAAAATTTTACAAGCACAAAGAGCATCAACATCAAATGCAACCAGTACTAACACTCTCTGAAATGAAAAAGTAAAAGTTCATTACAGACTTATCCTACATCAAAGACAACACAAAGAAGTATAAACTATAGTAATAGAATAGAGAGGCTTATTAATTATTAGCACAAGTGGGTAATTATTTATAACAGTGTCCAATAATAGAATCTTCAAAAAAGGGGTGTTAGGTTACTGGAAGTTAACTAAAATAACACATAGCTTGCTAATGTCAATGCTAACCCTAGCCCTATCATTAGTCATACCATAGGCCTAACCCTAATTTAATTTCTAACAATAAAACTAGTCAAGCTTACAATACTACTACTAACAACCTTACACACCTATTTTTGGAAAAGTCTAATATCGGACATAGGTATCTTCAATCATCCAGAACAAACAAATCTCTATGACTCACTCATTTTATTGCCAACAAAAAAACTAAGAGAAAAAAACAGTAGGGTCTAATCACACATCTCATTATTATGATATTATCTCGTGGTCTGCTTTACTTTTACTTTTTACTCATCTCATACAAAGAAGCCAAACAATAAAATGTGCTGATGCTCTGAATCAAATTAAAACAAAATATTAACGATGGCTTCGTAATCATTAGTTTTATCCCTCTACCGAATAGTGAAAGCGAAACTGGTCGCCATTTTTGGTAAGCCGCGTAAGCGCATGAGCCTTGAGATGGCTTCAAAACAACAAACCCAGAAGCTGTGAATCAAACAGCCTACTAACTACAAAATGAAATAAAAAATTAGATCTAGTGCTATTCTAGATCTTATTTTTATTAGTTATTTAAGATTTAAGATACAAAAGACTGCGATACTGATACTAGCTCTTCAATTTTTTGTTTTGCTTTTTTAATTAGTTATATATAATAATAATTAGGCCGATGCTAGCCGGAATAAGATACGCATGCGCAATGGAGAGAAACTACGACTTGCCATCGCGGCGATGTTTTCGATGGTACTGCGCATGTGAATGTTTATAACTGCAGAACCCTAACGCCTAACACCAACCCTAATCCTATCCCTAACTCTAGCCCTAACCCTAGGTCACTGCGCAGAGCTATCTTTTGCTAACTAAGTGGAGACGGGGAGAAAAATCTTAGACGGGGAGAAAAATCTTCAGAGTAGTCACTTCGTTATAATTATTAAACATTTCATAAGTGAGCCCTTAGATGGGATATGCCAGATCAAATAAAATACAAACTAAGCCATTGTCTGTTGTGTAAGATCTAGATTTGAAGAGAATCAGTTTCAACTGAAATGATCGTGTGCAGTTCCAGCTGTTGACTGCTATGATGATGTGTGAATGAGCAGTCAGTTTCGAAAGAAGTAGATCTAGAAATCTAGAAAATAATCAAACGTATGTAATCTAAAAGCACCTGGTTTTGAAGTACATCGTAAAATTCACGTTTGAAATCTTTAACAATCATTTTATTTAAATTATGTTTGTTGCTAGCGCCAATTAACTTGGTATAATAATCCGAACAATAATCATAACTTTGACTCTGTAGTTAGGAAGTTATGTTTCATTTCATGGCGCCATAATGGTAATCAATAATTATTTAGGTAATCGACTACTTCAAAACGAACATTAACATCTGCACAATGTAAATTTCCGACAGCTTTTTTACGAAATAGACTGTAGATCTATAAGTTTATTGGATTAATTTAAATTCAAGCAACTGATTATCTAACTGCTAAATGAGTAAAATAATTTAAAATCCATTTAATGTAATAACTAGCGATATTTCGTAGTCGAAACTTGTTTCACTGAAATCCGGAAAGTTGTATCGCTCTTTAGCTACAAGATAACTAATAAATTATTCGTCTTATTCTGTAAGTTCAAAATGTAGCTAAAATATGAGAATAACCCAATATTGTCTTCAGATATAATAAAAATAGGGAAACTAAAAGCTGTTTTTTGTCCTGAAATCTATGTACGAATCGCAGGAAGCCCAGATTGTGTAAAAACAGCCAATGCCACGACAAACCTTCACAATCAAATCAACCCAGTCTAACACAGCGATTATACTTAGAACACATAGAACACACATTCTACACTCTACACCCAGTTCGATTAGGCTGTCCGTAAGAACATTGTTTCATACATGCTAATGACTATGCGCATACCATATAATTAGTGCTATATTTAATTCATATATATATATATATATATATATATATATATATATATATATATATATATATATATATATATATTTATATATATTTATATATACTTATATATATATATATATATATATATATATATATATATATATATATATATATATATATATATATATATATATATATATATATATATAAAACACCAGCCTGTCAGTCTGTTCTCCTGTGTGCATTACTGCACCGTTCATCCGGATAATCGCCATGAAAATTTCGGAACTTGATGAGAATACCCCAGGAAGGTTTCTGTGGGGAAAAAAATTCGGTCCCCAGAGGGCTCCAAAATAATAATGAATAGGCCTATTATTAAATTTTGAATAATTAAGGGAATTAACCAAGCTTATATTACTTTTTTTAAAAAAATATTAATTTGGTTATTTCCCTTTGTCCATAAAAATTGCTGGTGTTTAAAAATTCTGTTACTGCTTTCAGATATTTTGATTACGGAAACGGGGGATGCTGTTTACATTTAAAAAAAAATATTTTGTGTTCATTTCACACAGCGAAGTGTGTGTGTGTGGGGGGGGGGAGGTAGACGTGCTTCGGTGCGTGTGTGTGTGGGGGGGGGGGGGGGGGGTTAGTGCACTCTGAATAGATGCCTGAAAGAAATTATACCTGGAGGTTGGGGTACACGAGCACTACCTTACCCTTTGTATTATAACAACACTGCAGTCGTAGGTATAGAATGAAAACTGGGTCCTGCGTCTAAAAATAGTTCTCTGGTAACAAGTGAATATTATGTTGATATTATCAAAGAAAAGAAATCAATATCAATGATGTTGATTTCTTTTCTTATGAGATCCCTGCAAAGCTCGCGACGGGTACGCTAATCGTTATGATAACTGGCAAAGTTTGTCCGTCTGTAACTTGAATTGTGCAGCTTGTCCGTTTCTGTGCTCAATTAAACTTAATCGTTCATTGTATTCTTGATAATTTAAATATGCTAGGAAAAATATAATCTGTAATTTTCAAACAGTTACGATTAACTAGCGAAGGGGGGGGGGTTGGGGGCAACCAACAAAGTTTTTCCAGGCATCTCTTCGGAGCCCCCCCCCCCCCCCTGTAGAAAGTCTACCGCCCTTCCCCCCGAACGAAATTTATGTAGAGAATAATTATACTTTTAACAGTGTTTCCCCCCCCCCCCCCCCCCGGAAATTTTAATTTTTTTTATAAATAAAAAATAATCGAATTGTAAATAATGAACTGGGAGCTCTCTACATATGGGAAAGCTTATAATTTTACCGGAACTTGACTCTGCGGAGTAGATCTATATTTGTTACATTAGTTAATCCTTAAATTTTACTCTTCTAGACTAGATTTAGTTTAGATCTAGTCTAGCTTTAGTAATTCTTTACACCATTTTCACACTTTATTTACTCTTTACTGCATATTATTATCTTTACACACCAAAAACACTGGCTTATGATGTCTCAATACCACAAATCGTCTAATCCCTTTGAAGACGATGAAGAGGAAGGAGCGAACGACTTTGTCGTTGTTGACAAAAAATCGTCTGGCCAAAATCAGGCATCATCACGCTCAGCTATGACAGGCTCTTCTTCTGGAGCTTATCAAAGAGCAGCTCCACAACAAAATCGTCCGCATAATCCTAATTCTTATTCACCATATTCAACCACATCAAACTATTCAGATGAAGATAATCCGTTTGAAGACAAACGGCAGAATCTTATCAGACAAATTGAAAACTCAGAAAACACTCAACTTGAAAGTACGCAGAGAGCTTTAGCTAGTCTTTATGATTCAGAAGCCATGGGTATTGCAACAGCAGAGGTTTGACCATGTTTATTATTCTAAATACTAGTAAATGGTAGCCTAATTCTGATACTAAATATTTTATTAACAAGGCCCACAAATACATTTATTGATTCAATTCTTGAATTTAAAGTTGAAAACTAGATCCATTTTAATTTCATTTGATACAGATTTTGAATCTCTAGCTTATTTAGGTTCCAAAATATAGCCATCAAGCTATGATCAGTTTAAATATTTCTTTTTTATTACAACTGTAGACTTTAAAACAATTAAAGTTTAAGTAAGAATGTAGTGTAGGCTATATGTTAACATTGACAAATGTTATAATTTTTATAGGAGCTTATAAGACAAGGGGAAACTTTGAACAATATTGAAACTAAAACTGAAGGAATGCAACAAAATTTAAAGACCTCTCAGCGACACTTGAATAATATTAAGAGTGTTTTTGGAGGAATAAAAAACTGGTGGAGTTCTGATAAAAAAGCAGCAGCCAAGCCTGCAGAAGCCGATGCAAACACAAGGTGTGTTTCATTTATTTCTTATTGCTTTTTAATTTTCAAGTTTAATATTTAAAATATTTAATAGCCGTGTCCCTAATTTAGTCAATGATGTAATAATTTTGAAATTACGTTTAAAAAATATATCTTTGCAGGTTACGTACCACAGTTGAAAGTATTGAAAAAACCAAGCCAGATGTAAGTGGCTTCTATAATGATGAAGATGATGAAATAAATGCTAAATTTATGGCTGGAGCACGAAAAACCCAGACCACTGGTCAGTACAGTATGATATCTCCTATTACGAGGTCAGCCAGAGAAGAGGAAGTGGACCAAAATCTTGGTAAACAATTTTTTTACAATCACAATTCTATTTAAATCCATACTGATACTACTTATGATTTCTTTTGAGGCATACAGTTATGATGACAGTCCGTCAGCGAACATGATATACGATTATTTTTTAAATAACTCAGGCCATGACAATCCCAACTTGACATGTTTTGCTTCCCTTTCTTCCTCTTTCTGTGAGATGGCATAGTCAAATAATTGAGCGTTTGACTGCCAACCCAAAAGTCGTGAGTTCAAGTCCCTGGCTAGAATCGTAACACATCCCTAAGTACCTGACTCTTGTTAGGGAAAATTAAGGTGGCTGGGCACTGAAACACTGAACAGGTGAACTCTACTCCACCTGCCCCAATGGACCGTCAGGTTCTAACAGAAACTTGACTTTATTTCCTCTTTCCATTTTCCCTGTGGGTTCCACAATCAGCACCAGTACTATTGTAAAAAATAAAGTTTTCAAAATATGTTACTTCTTAACTAATTACTTATTTGCAACAAGCTGCTTTTTATTCACGACTGATCATGTAATTGAAATAAAATATTATTTATTTCAGCTTTGATGTCTGATGGTATGTCCAGACTGAAAAATCTTGCTATGGGACTAGGAGATGAAATAGAGAGGCAGAATGAACAGCTTGATAGAATAAATATCAAGGTTGATAAAACGGATGAACTGTTAGGCCACCAGAATACACAGATGAGGAAGATTCTGAAATAGTGATCTGAAAACTAGCAACAATCCTTAATTTGATTGTTGAGCTTGTTTGTTAATAGTCTTACCATTTGATACATATTTTGTTTCTATAAACTTACTTTTATTTAGAAAAAAATTTCAGTAATAACAGTATTTTTTTTTAAACATGCTCTTTTAGATTAATTAAATTAGTTGACTAATAAAAATTAAGTCAAAGTTGCAAAGCAGTTGAAGACAAGGTATACAGAGCATAAACAACAGCTGTTCTTGTGAACCTTGTTTTGTGTTCAAAAACTTTTTTTACCCTATACAATTACTTAGTTAATAGAGTAAAAAAAAATTCACTTTAAAAGAAATAACAGGCCATACTTAAATGACAAAGGTTGCTCAATATTTACTTATCATTTTACTTAGAAGTAGAAAAAGTGTAAACTGTAGTTTATCCACTGTGGTCTTAAATTGTTTGGTTTGCTAGGAAATAATTAGAAATATACAATTTTTTTCTAGACAATTATAAATAGAGTAACTATTATTGTTGCATATTTTAAATTTAATTTATTGAAACTTGAATATTTCTACATCATGTTGAAATATAATAATTACATGTTTTTAATATAGTTTCAGTTGGCTTTTATTATAGGAAAAGAAAATTTAAAGATTTTAATGACTTGTTTATTTTAAAATAAGTGAAGTAATCTCGTCATATGTGTAATGTGATGAAAGTTGTTTGTGATATTGATTTCAGCTTCAACTTATTTGAATTTTAGTGGCGAATGTTCATCTTGTACAGTAAATTTAAAACTTGTTTTTGTCTTAATTTTCATCATTAAAACAATGCTGAATGCTTGCTTAAACGAGGGTTTAAAGAATTTTGATTTTTTACAAAAATGTATGTTTTAAAAACCTAATGAGTCCAAAATTATTTCTAAAGTTTTGGGGTTTATTTCAAAGATGTAAATATTTTTTTCTGATGTATATTTTTACAACTGACAGCAGTTAACTGAGGTTTTGGCTTTTAGATAAACATGCACCTTTAACAACTGCTGATAGGAACTTTATGATTGTACTTTTCTGTGTCAACTCTAAAATTTGGCATCAGATATATATATATATAGAGGCTTGTAGTATGAAGTCACATAGCCCACCAAACATCAGGGAGGATCATACCAACCAGTGTGCATTTTAATTTTTTTAATAACTTTTTTTGTATGATGACACAACATAACATTCCTTCTGAGTTTCCTGCAACACATTCAAACTATTTATATATGTTAAAAATAAAACCTCTCTCTCACCCAATTCATTGTTTCTACCATCGATATCACCAGTGTAATATTTACATAGTTACTACCGTACCAATGTTGATTAAAAAGATCCATAGCTGTAGTAATTTAATCAAGCTGTTGAAAATGACATAACTTAATTTTGTGTATAGTATTTCCTTCAAAAACAAAGGTGATGTGCATAATTTAGTGTTAATAGATTGTATTTATTAAAATTCAGTCTGGAACTGTATATAATATTTTTTTAGGTAGATAGTTTTAAAATTCTGTTCCTTTTTATGAGGATATTGCTTATTTTTCTCTATATTATCTGTATTCTAATTTTTGATGATTGATGGATTCAATGAGTTATGGAAATCTGGGAATTTCTTCTATATATTTGGTTACTAGATTTTTAAACAGAAAAGCATCATCGTTTACAAACAACTAGCCAGAGTTTTATTTCTCTTGTTTCTGTTCCTTCATATTAGTTTATTTTAATTACAGTTTCTGAAAAATTAGTAACAATAATTTAAAATCACTTGTCTTTGATGAGTTGTAAGATAGCAAATACTACTATTAACTTGTTTTTCTATTGTAGGAGAATACTTGCAGCCTTTAATGTCAAGCTGTGCAATATTATAACAATAAAACATACATGGACATGATACACCCAATTTAAATGTTTTAAACTAATTTCTTTTTTAATTGCTAGTTTTGTGCTTGAATTGTGCAGCTTGTCTGTTTCTGTGCTCAATTAAACTTAATTGTTCATTGTATTCTTGATAATTTAAATATGCTAGGAAAAATATGATCTGTAAACTTTTTAACAGTTACGATTAACATCCTTTTGCAGGTATCTTATTTAATAAACTCTGCTTAAAATTCCCTTTGTGGAATTTCTTGGTACTGGCTTTCTGATTTCCAATTTTTTTTCTTTTTTAAATGTTTCAATATTTGAATGGAGCTTACCAAAAATATTTGATACAGAATAATTATAATATTTCTACTAATTGAAATTCAGGGTAGCATACATCTTAACTTAGAGCATACAAAAACACTAATCTATAGATAAATACACATGTACATAATATTAAACATAAAAATTACTCCCCAAATAAAAGAAATAAGCTACAAAAGCAGAAAAATAACATTGTGGTGAACATAATATCTTTAAAGAATAGCCTAACTTAAAAGTGTAAAATAATGAAGTAAGAGATCTGTAGAAAATAGTCAATACTAATACTATTTATTAATTTAATAACTGAATTGACACATTTGAAAATTACTACAGACACTGAGTATACTAATCTAGTCTATAGTTTGTGGTTAGATTGTCTAATATACTAAGTGGAATCAACCTATTTTTATCTTTTAAAAATTATTTTCGATTGGCCTATCTAATATTTTATTTGATAATCGCGAAAATTCCATATTATACAATATTACGTGTCTGCTTTTTCTCTGCTAGGCCCCTATATATTTTATTTAAATTAATTTCGTAGTGTTTTAAAAACTGATTAGAGTTTTTATATTTTCGATAATTTTGCTTTTTTAGGTCTAAGCAACCTGACCCGGAAATTATTCAAAGCAAAAATAAAATAACGACAAAAGCGGTTACTTTGAAATTATTACTGTCTTCTAGAATTTAGAAATTTATATCTCCATATTATCTTAAAAAAATAGATTAATAATTAATATAATCTCGATCTAGGTAATTGGTCTACATTTAAAATTTAGGATATATTCTTCTCCATAGTAGACTATTAGATCTAGTATCTTATTTAGATCTAGATCTAGATCGACGATCGTTTTGTTTTAGTGTTTTAGCATTAGTTTTACTAGATCTAGATATAGTTTAGGTACGTAAAATCGCCCGCGACTAGTAATGTGAAAAACAGGTGACTCCTTAAATTTAATACTTATTTCGAGGAGGGTGTAGTGTAGATCTATGTTTTGAAAAATGCTTTCTTGTTTCATTTATGTACCTGTTTTTAAACAATTGAATTAAAACTTTTCAGTAATAAATATTAAATAAAGAGATATTAGCGATGTTTCCAACAGATGCAACCATGCTCATTTTCTAGCAGCCATCTTATTTAAGTTTTATTTTCATAAACTTATAACGCGAGATTCAGGGGGAAGCCACTCTATTTTACAGATGACAGCTTTTTATATAATATTATATAGCAAATCCTGCTCGCCAACATTGCTGTTTAAAGTTAATTTCTTGCCTATATTGATATATTTATTTAGCCATTGATTTAGGTTTATTATTCATTTATCTATAATATTTGACAAAAATATATCACAATATAGGCCTACTTCTATTAAAGCCTTGACAATCAGGTAACTTTTTCGTACATTACTAGCCGCGGGCGATTTTTACGTACCTAAAAGATCTTTCAATAAGCATTAGAATGAACCTTCAAAATAATTTTTAACATTTATACCTAAAAAATTATGAGATAAGGAAATGTTTACAAAAACACTACTATTATAGAAATAAAATGGACATAAACTTAAAGAACCAAATTATTAAAAATCTAACAAAAGCACATCATTTAGCTGCACATATACTTAAATTCTTAAACTATTAAATTACAGTGTACTGAAAATAGTCAATAGAAAGTATGGACTCTCCACCATCACTACATGTGGATATTTTTGACGAGGCCTCACCCATGGAGGGTACCTTTTGTGTCCAGGTTTCTGATGACAAGTTTCAAGAAGATGTACGCTCTGAGACAGACAAGGCGCTTGGGGTTTGTACTGTAGTAGATATTTCCTTTCAAGTTATCATTTCAAAACTAATTTAATTAAGATAATACAATTCTCTACTTTTCTAATGTTTTGTTTGGCTTGCATTCTCAAAGTTTTTTTGTTTCTAAAATTCTAATGTAATATTTTACTAGGATTTGTGTTCTTTCTTGGACAAAAATCCAGAAGTATATGCAAATATACTGAGAAAGAGGAAACAAGAAGAGAAGGAAAGTAGTGGGCTGTTCTCTTATGTAAAGGTATTTGCCTTCATAAAAGTGTTTGTAGCTAATAGAGAACTTTGTTTAGTTACAGTTTTATTTGTGAAATTTTAAAACTTAACATGTAACATTACAATGAGCTTGTGACAACATTTAAAAAAACCTTTTTACAGAGTAAAATGCTGAGTGTGATGCAAGGAGAACAATACCTACAATATTTAATCAGTGATGCTGACTGCATGCAGCAGACAGTTGAACTTAAGGTGGGCATGTGCAAGACATTCCAGTACTCCCAAGGTAAATTTTATGCTACAGATTCTATTTTTGTTACTCTAGGCATTCTAACAAGTTTATTGTTATTTTTGTCACGCTTCTGGTGAATTGGATGTCTGTATGTTAGTAATATTGTTTACATATTCTATTTTGTCATTCTTAAACTTTTTGTTTGTAACATATTAAAGAATGTTATTGTTTAGAAAATTCTGTTTGTCCCTGACTCTTGTTTTCCATATCAACAGATCTGAAAGGTAATGTCACTAGGCACTCAGCTAGGTTGGCTGCTAAGAGACAAGCAGAGGTTTCAGTTGTTGACCCAGTCAACCCAACTAACGGCTCACTCTCTGAATGCTTGCCCGCGTCTTCCAAGAAACATAAGAATAAAGACACCAATGTCAGACTAGACCACAGTGATGTAGGGCAAAAGGAAGATGATGATATGTTATCAGTCACGGAAGTTAGACGGAAGGATGATGATAATTGTATATCAAAGGACTGTGATGGTAGACTAAATGTAAACGTCAAAAAAGTCAGAGCCACTAGAAATAAAACAACCAAGTTGAGGGCTGAAGCTGACACAACTCAGGATGAAAGTGCAGGAGAAAATGGGTATAAAAAGAGCAATAACAATTCTTCCATTGTTGGGGAAGCAGGAAATCTTACAGACCTGGTCCAGCTAGATGGGCTGAGTCCAGCAGACGACTCAACTGCTCCACCCCTGCCCCCTCCTTTACCTTCACACGCTTTCAGTACTCTAGCGCCCACAACTCCATTGGTATCCCAGTCTTTGTCTAAAAAATCAGCCTTATCCAACAGTAAAAAATCTGAGTCAATCACGAACACACCAAAAAAAGCCCAAGTAAAAACATTGAAAAGTAGTTCGACTAGTGATCGTCAGAGTTCAGGAAATCGTTCAGTTCCAGTGAATAGAGAAAATGGGGTGAGGTGTGGCAGCTCTCATAGCTTATCTCGAGCCAGAGCTGATTCCACTGAGAATTTGTCTCCCTCAAACTCTACCCACACTGTTTATTCCCCTGAGAATTTATCTCCCTCAAACTCTACCCACAACGTTCCTGTAACAAAACCTGTCAGGACTTTGTCCCAATCAAAGTCAGCTGAAAACTTGTCCCAGTCAAGATCGGCTGAAAATGTGTCCACACTGGATGGGCAGGTATGTGTTTTTTTCCTCCCTTGTTTGCGTTTGTATCTTCCACTGGCTTGCAGTGGACTAGTGAAAAGAGTCATTTTTTCAAACCATCATCCCTGTTATTTCTTCAAACCATCATCCCTGTCATTTCTTCAAACCATCAGACATTTCTTCAGACCATCATCCCTGTTGGGATATGGGCCATTAAACACCATTCTCCATAGTCCTCTGTCTTGAACCATCTTTTCTAGATGTTACCAGGTGTAAACAAATCTGCTGCTAGCATCAAGTTCACATTGCCATGTTGGTCAGCCTTTCTTTTAGAGCCTGTCTTTTGATGCTTTTATTGGTTAATTTCACAACTAGCCAGAACTCTCAGTGTCCTATACATACTTATATTTGTTGTCACATGGTATTGTATCACTGCCTTACATATCATATCCACTAGTCATGTCTGCATGTTCATGTGTTGTATTTCAGATAAAATTGGTTGTTCTTAATCCAGCTAAACCTAACCATTTATCTGAGTAGCATATTCTTCCCTCCAGCACAAAACCAGGGTTTTTATTATACTCATTCTTGATTTAAGTTAGATTTCAAATATCTTTTCTAAGTCCGATTGTTATAGTTATAGCTGGTTGATATGTTAATTTTCTTTCAGTTTCTGACCCCAATGTTTACATCACAAATGTTCAGGAATCACAAGAGGTCACTGTAAGTAAATGCTATAAATGTCAACATTATTTGTTGAAATAGTTAATAACAGTCTACATACAAATACAGACTGAGTAGAAACTCTAGTGTACAACTATTTATTTCTTATTTTATTGTACAATACTACTTACAAATACAAATTGGTTGAGTAAAATTACTATAAGTGTACATGAGTGTATATGTTGAGGTGTTGTGTTGTTGTAGGTCGACCACCTCAACTGGGTCTTTAGACAACATTCACTCTGAACTGACTTCATCCAATCCAATCACAAGACTCAAGGCCACCCAGATCGCAAGGTCAGGCAATAAATTACTTTTTTTAAATGTTTTTCAAATTTCCTATGCATGTAGCGAAGTGTATGACTGGTTTTGTCATAAATATAGTTTAGTAAAGATAATGAGTGTTTAAAAATAAAATGTGAAGTATTTATCTTCAAAAATATAAATAAATTTTAAATTGTTAAAATATTAGAGATCACATACTCAGTTATTGCTTGTATGATCAGTCTGACAACACTGGTGCTAATTTGGATTAGTAGGCTGAAAAAGTTAAAATTTGATACAAATGCAGGAACTCAAGCTTTAAATAAAACTAAACCTAATTACAAACAAACTTTTTCCACAATTTATTCGGACATTTAGTATAGAATCAAAGTATATACATGTCTTTATATGTTATTGTTTTTGTGCTACACTTTAACCCCATCAAAACAAGCAGTTACTAGGATGCTCTATTTACTCTTGTAAACTGTTACATGGCTGTGTTTAAATCCAGTGAAGACTTTCTCTTGTTTTGTCCAGATCCCCTGGTGGAACGCCTGTCAGGTCCAAGTCTAGCACCATGCCATCAGAACCTCTACATAGAGCCTTGTACACAGCCATGAGATCCAAGTTCCAAAATGTCAACACCCCCAGCCCCAAAAGTGATCGCTCATCTGTCAGCAGTAACAACAACTCCACCTTCAACTCCACATTTTCACCCTAATACTAGCGACGCACTGCGTCAATCTCATTTGAAATTACATGTTTTTTAATTCAATGTTTACAGTACTATTTTTAAAAGTATATATAGATATATGACAATATTTACAAGTTTTTAACACATATTCTGAATGATTAGGGGTCAACCATTTATGACGTCCATAAACATTTTTATTAACCACCTTCCTCTGTCAACATTGGATATCAACCCCCCAATGTGGACTTTAAAAAATTATATAAGTTTCCTAAAAACTTTTTATCCATTACTCTAATTGAATAAAATATTCGGTCTTAGGTACTAATTTTTTAAATATTGATAGGCTAACTTTCACTTATCTACATGTTGACCTGTAGAATTTGTTTCTAAAACAGCAATGTTGATCAAATGTACACATTTTGTACAGAGGTTTTTTTTTTTTTTTTTTTAAAAACATATAGTTATATTCCTGTTAAATTTAACAAGTGTAAGCCATTCTCCTCTCCCCCTCCCCCCCCCCCTCCCACTGTATGGATATCATAAATGGATGTTTCAAAATTAATGTTTGTAACACTACGCTGCTGTTTCCCAATGTGAAATATGTTGAACTTGTCTGAGTGCTGGCAAGCCTTTGAAAAAGCAGCTATTTTCTTTGTTTTTTTACACCATTGAAAATATTGTTTTGCTAGTCTTGTATTATAAGTAATGACTTCATATAATTAAACTGTTTTTATTAATTTAAATCATTTTTTTTTTAAATTCTACTTTTAATTTTGCAAAGTCTGGTAGTTTGGCCATACAAGTTCTGTAATCTTGGTTCACTTCATTTTATTTTGTGATTACTTCCCTTAGTAGAGTTTTACATCTAGGATTTATATTTGGTTAGATTTGTTATCTGTTGCTCTAACTTTGGTTTAGTTTTAGTCACAGCAGGCAGTAAAATAAACATTACTGGGTAGTGATTCATTCAAACCTCAATAACGGGTGGGGGGGGGGGTATTTTTTCCTTTCACCGGGTAAGTCTACTGTCCTGCTAGAATTTAAATAAAACATAATATTTAACCAATTACGATGCCTTCACTTCCCACCACACACTTCCTCTGTGCCCTATCCACCACACCACATAATGCTTTAGGTCAGGCCACGGCTCAACACCAGTAAATGTCACAGACGAGGTCTCAGGATAATGAATGTAACGTAATACGTTGACTCGGGTAGAGCACACGAAAATCTCCAGTTCTGTTTTGGTATTAACAGTTCTTAATACTGTAAGTCATTAGCCCACCCAGCCCTGGTGGGTACCTCTCATTAGTTGGGTAAAGTAAAGCTATACACAATCCAAATCGAAAAGTGAGTCTCGATAGCTGGGGACAGCCACTTATCTTGGAGAGACAAATCCAACATTGAAACTACTGCTGCATTGTAGTTTGTTCTTGGATGGACAAAGGATATGGAAGCAAATCCAAAATGAAAAGCAAGCCGAAATCGGAGTCAACGGCCTAATATGCGCATAACAAGTTGACACGTAGTACTTAATTGTGTTGAAGGGAATCCCTACCAAGACTAGAATTAAGAACGAAGGAAAAGAGGTAAAATCAAATTCTTAAGGTTTTTTTAAATAATCGGAAATTGCGTATATTATTACTTCCGGTCTTCGGAAATCACTTAGAATAGTATAGAATTAAGAGAACAGGATCTTTAAACCTATATATGGAACCGGTAACACATTAAAGTAGCATTTCCGGTCATAGGAGATCATTCAAAAATTGAAAGTAATCTTATATTATATATGAAATTTCGTTTACCCAACTGAAACAATACTCAAGTTTACATGGAAAAACGGATATAGTAAGTAACTTACACAAATCCAAATTATATAATTGGATGTAAAATTATATATATATACACACACACACACACATATATATATATAATATTCCACGCCATCACTCCCACCCCCTTCAACAGACAAACATAACATTCCTAACGAAAACTAATCTGTTTATTTTTCATTTTTTTGTCGTTCCTAAAGATTTTTTGACACTCCCTCCACCACGTAGCTCATCGTCACAGAATCCTGACACCCCCCCACTCATTTTTCGAGTGACGCCATATATGGATGTCCCCTGCCCCCCTAGTACTGATGATATATCAAGTATCGCCATAGTTTATAAAGCATCAAGTTAACGAACGGCCGGATAAATTCAAACCCCGGCCCGCGGGCCGAACACTGCAGTGTTTACAAACAGAAAGCTAATAAACATTAATTAGCCTGTACTTAAAGGGAAAAAAGATTAGTTAGCACATATTTGCTGAACATGTGTGTCTAATGCAACGTTCAGACACACAAGTTTATCTTCATCTCTGACGTAACAATTTAAAACTAATTAGGGTAGAGGAAAAATAGTAACACAATGAACACAATTTTAACAAAGGCTTAGTCGTAGATTAAAATTTATTTTTTCAATTTTTCAATTAAGAAATAATTTTAAATATTTTAAACTTTTAGAATACAATTCCAATATGTTTGTTTTTTTACAGTAAGCTTTACGTTACCTTCGTAAAAACAAACAAAACATGCCTATTTACCTAATTAGTCTTCCTCATTAAAATCTGCTTAGGGCAGATTTATTGACAATACAACGACCACATTAGACACGGAGTAAAAACTACAGGACGTGTATGTGACACCATATGACTTTATGTGAAACTACATAACTTATATGTGACAAAATAAGACTTTTTGTGACACCATACTACCTTCTATGACACGATATGACCTCATATGTGACACCACATGACCTGTATGTGACACCATATGACTTTATGTGACACCATATGACCTCATATGTGACACCACATCACACTTACCCTTCAATTGCCAGACTCCCCTCTACCAACGACTTATGTAGTTTCACCCATCGCAACTACCCTCAAATAACCAAGCATTAAAAAAGTTATCCGTACTTTGTTATTTTATCGTACGTAAAAACGGTGCTGTGTCACATTCCTCATCTCCGCTCCCTTGGATGGCACATAGCCACACAAGCTAAAACGCCATTTTCAAACAATGAGCGTGACGTCATTAACTTGTTGTTGGAGTATGACAAGGACAAAAATATAGAAAAAGCTCACAGTTTCTAAACCCAATAAACCGGGAGTGATCTCCCCTGAACTTTCTCGAATATTCTTATATGAAACAACAGGTCCCTATATATGGACCAATATATCAGCAACAAATAATTGGTTACATCGTGTGTTTTATTTTATCCTATTGTATGTACCTAAGAATATTTATTAGAAACTTAAAAAGTCGTATATAATTGCATATCTTAGATATTAAACATGGCTGTAATAGTAGTTTGTTATTTATAAAACTTGTCGGCCTTTTGTCTTGTCGGCCTTTTGAATGTCGGCCTCTTGTCTTGTCGGCCTTTTGGATGTCTGCCTTTTGGCAGGTCGGCCTTTTGTCTTGTCGGCTTTTTGTCCATGTCGGCCTTTTGTCCGTGTCGGCCTATTGTCCATGTCGGCCTTTTGAGACCTAATACTTAATTGCATATGAGGAAATCTCGTCCAACATTGCAGTTAAAAACGAAGAAGAAATTATCAACCAAATTGAGTTCAGCATGCTTTCTACATTTTTATGTGCATAAAATAGTTATTTATACAGTTGGGTTTTTGGATGTCTCATTTGATCTTATTCATTTAGTAAAAATGTCAAGCTGAATTCCAGACACTAAACTACGTCGTAAACCCTCATGTCAAAACATAAAACTGGTGATTAAAAACGAAGGTTTAAAAAACAATACAATATAAAAACAACAGGCGATGAGTCGTTGGAATAGCTCTTTAAATTGGCCAGGAAATTAGAATTAATTGCCAATTAGTCGGTTTCATGTTGTGTCGTACGGACCAGCCACAAATTATCGCGTGTGTTCTGGGCGCCCTTTGAAATATCACACTGTTCGCATGAACTCGCTTTCGCAGAGGTCAAGGTCGGTGTCACACGGGGGTTATCGTTTTCGTCAAGATCAATGTCACACGGGCTCGCTCTCGTTCGGGTCAAGATCGGTGTCATGGAGTCTCTTTTGTTTACGGGAAGGTCAATGTCATTTATGGTCAAGGTCAATCCGATACTCTTTTCTTTCCGAGTCAAGGTCGGTGTCACGACAACTGCTGGTAGTTATGTTGCATTTTGTCATTGATCAAAACATTGACACCTGGGATCGGCGATTCTAAGGGGGGGGGGGGGGGGGGAATAGGATGCAAGGGGGGGGGGGGGGGGGGTGTTGGGAAACTTGTAGGCATATCAAAAGTTTTTCTTTTGTGAACTTGTAATTTTTATTATGTTCTTTAAATGTATTAGTGTATACTTGTATATATAATTTTCATTACATTTTATGTTGAGCGTTTTGTTCTTTTAAATGTATCAGTGTATACTTGTATAGCTATGTATGGGTCCCTAGAAGGACATGGTGTCTTATCCCCCCACTTCCATCCAGTTTCTTTCTCCTCCCACCCCGAAGAGCGTCTTTCACCCCCCCCCCCCTGATAGAAGTTTCATTTTTATTTACAGAAAATATATACTTCTATCAGTGTCGTCCCTCCCACACCCCCCACGCAAAATGTAGTCTCTCCCCACCCCCTTCCCACCCCCACCCCCTGGAGAAAAACTCTGCCCAACATATTGAACCTACCTTTGAATATTCAATAAAATATTGGCACCCGTATATGCCATTGGACTAAACATTCATCACCACTGCCCGACACCCCTACTTGGGTATGGGTAGCCAACTAAAGATCTCCATAGTACTCTGTCCTGTTCCATCTTCTCGACCTGACTCCATGTGTAAGCCATCTTTATGGTTTTAGCATCGAGGTCCCGTCGCCGGGTGGTTTTTGGTCGATCTATTTTGAGCTTTTCTTGAGGGTTCCGTCTCAAGTTGTCCTGTTGTATGTCATAGTTGAACGGTGCCGATGGTGTCAGGCTGATGGTGTCAGACTGATGGTGTCAGGTTGATGGTGTCTGGCTGATGGTGTCTGGCTGATGGTGTCTGGCTGATGGTGTTAGGTAGATGGTGTCAGGTAGATGGTGTCTGGCTGATGGTGTCAGGCTGGTGGTGTCTGGTTGATGGTGTCAGGCTGATGGTGTCAGGCTGATGGTGTCAGGCTGATGGTGTCAGGCTGATGGTGTCAGGTAGATGGTGTTAGATAGATGGTGTCTGGCTGATGGTGTCAGGATGATGGTGTCAGGCTGATGGTGTCAGGTAGATGGTGTTAGATAGATGGTGTCTGGCTGATGGTGTCAGGCTGGTGGTGTCTGGTTGATGGTGTCAGGCTGATGGTGTCAGGCTGATGGTGTCAGGCTGATGGTGTCAGGCTGATGGTGTCTGTCCGATGGTGTCAGGCTGATGGTGTCAGGCTGATGGTGTCTGGCTGATGGTGTTAGGTAGATGGTGTCAGGTAGATGGTGTCTGGCTGATGGTGTCAGGCTGGTGGTGTCTGGTTGATGGTGTCAGGCTGATGGTGTTAGGCTGATGGTGTCAGGCTGATGGTGTCAGGCTGATGGTGTCTGGCCGATGGTGTCTGGTTGATGGTGTCAGGCTGATGGTGTCAGGCTGATGGTGTCAGGCTGATGGTGTCAGGCTGATGGTGTCAGGCTGATGGTGTTAGGCTGATGGTGTCAGGCTGATGGTGTCTGTCCGATGGTGTTAGGCTGATGGTGTCAGGCTGATGGTGTCAGGCTGATGGTGTCTGTCCGATGGTGTCAGGTAGATGGTGTTAGGTAGATGGTGTCAGGCTGATTGTGTCAGGCTGATGGTGTCAGGCTGATGGTGTCAGGCTGATGGTGTCAGGCCGATGGTGTCAGGCTGATGGTGTAAGGCTGATGGTGTCAGGCTGATGGTGTCAGGATGATGGTGTCAGGATGATGGTGTCAGGCTGATGGTGTCAGGCTGATGGTGTCAGGCTGATGGTGTCAGGCTGATGGTGTCAGGCTGATGGTGTCAGGCTGATGGTGTCAGGCTGATGGTGTCAGGCTGATGGTGTCAGGCTGATGGTGTCAGGCTGATGGTGTCTGGCCGATGGTGTCAGGCTGATGGTGTCTGGCTGATGGTGTCAGGCTGATGGTGTCTGGCTGATGGTGTCAGGCTGATTGTGTCTGGCCGATGGTGTCAGACTGATGGTGTCAGGATGATGGTGTCTGGCTGATGGTGTCAGGTTGATGGTGTCAGGTTGATGGTGTCAGGCTGATAGTGTCAGGCTGATGGTGTCAGGCTGATGGTGTCAGGCTGATGGTGTCTGGCTGATGGTGTCAGGCTGATGGTGTCAGGCTGATGGTGTCAGGCTGATGGTGTCAGGTTGATGGTGTCAGGCTGATGGTGTCAGGCTGATGGTGTCAGGCTGATGGTGTCAGGCTGATGGTGTCAGGCTGATGGTGTCAGGCTGATGGTGTCAGGCTGATGGTGTCTGGCTGATGGTGTCTGGCTGATGGTGTCAGGCTGATGGTGTCAGGCTGATGGTATCAGGCTGATGGTGTCAGGCTGATGGTGTCAGGCTGATGGTGTCAGGATGATGGTGTCAGGCTGATGGTGTCAGGCTGATGGTGTCAGGATGATGGTGTCAGGCTGATGGTGTCAGGCTGATGGTGTCAGGCTGATGGTGTCTGGCCGATGGTGTGAGGCTGATGGTGTCTGGCTGATGGTGTCAGGCTGATGGTGTCAGGCTGATGGTGTCAGGCTGATGGTGTCAGGCTGATGGTGTCAGGATGATGGTGTCAGGATGATGGTGTCAGAATGATGGTGTCAGGCTGATGGTGTCAGGCTGATGGTGTCAAGTAAACTTTGACCTCTTGTTATTTCGTGACTTTATTTACTCGGCTTTGACGGGTTGTTGTTCGTTGTCTGAACTTTGCTAGACTTGGCTATAACGGCATTAATTACATCATTAATTACATTACAATTTACAATATAAGGTACATAAATAAAGTATTATTTATATAATGTATCACCATCTTTTATCGTTCGTGCCCTAGACACAAAGGCAGATGAAGTAGAGTTCATCTGTAACTTCGACATACACCTTTTTTACCCTAACGTAAGTCAGGTACCCATTAGAGCTGGGCGGACTTAGGGAAATCCTACAGTTACAAGTTCGATCCTTCGGTCTAGCAGCCAACCACTCTACTGTTCGACCCCGCCGCCCCCATTTACATAAGTTACAGTGTACGTGTAGCTTTGTCACAATACACGTGGCACATAATACCATTAAAAAAAAGACACGCTAAAAATAAGGAAAATTAACTAACGCTATCGCATTTTTTTGGTAAATAGACAAACACAAATGAAGGCGTGTCTCGTCTAGTTGTCAAAACGCAAGAAGAAAAAAAAAGCAAACCAACCTAAGACAAATCGGACTGGGAAAACATCGCGCCATTTTAGTAAACGTTCAGGAAATCTTTAACTGATCAATAGCAGCCAAGATAGCCGCCCTTATCTGTGATTAAATACTAATTAATTTTACGGTGAACACAGATGGGTACAACTCATTTGTAAACTACTGAATACAAAATTAGGTATTGAATTATTACGACATGCTTCCGATTAGTTAAAAAAAACATAATACAAGACAAACTAAAAGAACCCCCCCCCCTCCCCCAAACTAACCCTCGAAAAAAACCCAAGACAAAACCACCATAAGAACTCAACATTTTTTTTAATGAAAGTAGAAGAATATGGTTTTAAAATTGTCAATAAGGCAACCTTGTTTGGTTATTTCTGTCCATGCTTGCCAGATACAGTCACAACAAATAGCATGTCTGCATCACGTGATACGGTGAATGTTTGTTTGGGCGATAGCCGTTCCTTTATCCGCCCTTATTCGATCTAAGGTGTAATTTGATCTCCCCTTTAGATTAGATGGCGGATATAAATTCGATATTTACAACATTGAACGATCGACAGCAGTAGCCTACCTAACAGATCGATTGGTCAATAAGTAAAAATACGCATACAAACTTCCGTTTCCCCACGCACCTTTAAAACAAGGGACTGCACCCTTTAATCCGCATTGTAAATAATTAAACATCGCGCACATCCGGGACTTTTAAAAAATGAACGGTGGTACCAATTTAGGGTTTTGCGAGATCCGGAGTAATGCCCCCTACTTTGTCATCAGGCTTCATGCTAAATGGCAGAGCAGAACCTTCACATTAAAGAGCGGTGAACGTAGTTTAGAAGATGGCGTTAGCATTGGCTCCACCCATGTTTTGCTCATGGCTCATTATTGTTAGGGTCAGCATTAGCTGTGAGTGGGGTGATTGGGGCAGTGTAACGTCCTCATTGTTGCTGTTTACACCGGAAGTGTTTAGGACGATAAGGTCAATGTAATGTTCTGCGCGTTGCACTTAAACCGGAAGTGTTAATTGCGATAGGGTCAGCGTAACCGTTTGGTTGTTAAACTTTAGACTTTAGGGGGTCGTACATAAATGACGTCACACTCGTAGGGGGGAGGGGGGGGGGGTCCGTAATTTTGTGACGGTGTGTGATGAGGGGGAGGGGGGGGGAGGTTGTTCAGACGGTGTGACGTCACACTTTTGAATAATAAAAAAAAGCAATGTTAGAAAACGTGTTTTAGCCGTTATTACGCGTTTGAGAACACTTTTAATTAATTCTAATAAAAATTGATTAAAAAACTATATGTTGACAGAGGTTTTAGAAAAATATCGATGTTTTAAGAGAAATTTAACTGCAATTTTGAGGGGGGGGGGGGGGTTTGTAGGATGAGGTGTGACGTAATTTTAGGGGGGGTCTGGCTTTTTGTGACGATGTGTGACGGAAGGGAGGGGGGGGGGGAGAAGGTAAAAATCCTTTAAAAAAGCGTGACGTCATTTATGGATGACCCCTTAGATCATAAGGCTGATAGGGTTACGCTTGAGATAGCGTCACTTTATATCCAATTACTTAATCATTCTGTTCCAGATGGTGGATTGGCAATTTAACGACGACTAATCTAGGTTCGAAACAAGGTCAGAAAAAAAAGTAAAAATAAGGCCTACTCTTTCGGAACTGAGACTCACCTGTATCTTTGACATAGGTACTGACTTTCTGGCATATCTCCCGGGGACGGGGACGTGGGGGGGGGGGGGGGAGGAGGGGGGGGGTCTGCGTTTCGCAGCACGCCCGACGCTTCCAAGACGTAAAAGAAAAATGTTATATTTAAATAGAAAACATGTTCCCCCCCCCCCACCCCCCCCCCCCCCCTCTCCCACATGGAAGTTTCTAATGTCTCACCTACCCTTTAGCAAACATTTCTGAATCTGTAAGAAATTCTGGACATTGGCACAAAGTAAAGTGTGGTCAGTTATATACATAGAACTTGGGCACTAACTACACGTAACACTAACTTAGTTGTGGTATACCATTTAATTTGCTTTTTAAAATACACGTCTATTTCTAAGCGACTTTGCTTTGTTTACATTTGTGTATCAACCCCAGAAAAAAAAAATTACTAATTGAATCCTCATTTTTTTTTGTTAACCTTCAGGTCTGACGGAAATAATTAACCCTTAACATAAAATGTATCGGGATAGTTAATTATCGGACTGTTCTTAATTAATAGAGCAATAATTAACGTTGATTGGCGGCTAATGCATTCATGATGGGAAGTAATAATTGGCTAAATGTAAGGGGAGACCACTGCAGTAAATAACACGAATTTAGCGATAAGATTGAATAGTAGAAGTAGCGGCCGCAGAACCAAAATGTGGTGAGGTGTGTGTGTGTGTGGGGGGGGGGGGGGGATTAATTAAGAAGAATAGTAATATAGTCAAATATTGAGTAACAGCTAAACTGAGTTTCACAATTAATTGCAGGGGTCGGCGTGGTCGAGTCGGTAAAGCTCATGGTTGCTAAACCGAAAAGTCTTGAGTTCGAACTAGCCCCAAAATCTTGTAGTTTGTTGTTGGTTGTTTGGAAGCTTAACCAGTTGACACATATACTTAATTGTGTTGGAGGGGATCCCTTCTAACACTAAAATTATGAACGAAGAAGAAGAAGACTACTAATTTCTAAATAATACACATCTATATTGTTCAAATGTTCAAAACAAGCAGCTGTAAGTTTAAGCGTAAATTGTTTTAAATTTGCATGGTGGATATATTTTTTATTTTTCTATATCAGCTTATAACACCTCAGACAGCAAAATTACTTCCAGACATTTTAAAATGGGGGTGGGGTCATCCATAAATGAAGTCACAATGAGAGGAGATGGGTAACACAAATTACGGACCCCTCCCCCCTACAAGTATGACGTCCTTTATGAAGGAACCATTAGCCTATACTAATTCTTATTTTTACAAGCTTTTATTTAACTCACTTCCTCTGTCGACAGTCTGTCGACAGTCTGTCTGTCTAGATGGAAACGCAGGAGTGAAAATTCGGACAGTTCTACTTGACCGATACGATTCACAGTTGGCACGTGGGTCAAGACATGAAGACAATGCAATCTGAATCTAAATTTGACTTAATTGGATGCCTAATTAATTTTTTATGAATTAATTAAAATTTGGACCGAATTAGTAGGCATGTCTAGCCAACCACACCACATACGTCATCACGTTCAATCAGGTTTAATAGCTGCGCTATCACGTTCAATAGACGCGCAATGGTTTTTAGTCTTGTAACACTATTGCAAATAAAACATGTAAAGTACTGAAAAAAAAAATTCATAAAAAACGTTTTAATAACAAGCTTTTATGTAATGATGCACTAAAAAGTAGAAAATAAATTATACACTACTATTTAAATTACTATAAAGAAAAGCGTGGGTCTCTTCTCAAATATTAGTAAAGGTATCCAATAGGTACTAAAGTACTAAAGTGACCCACGATTTTCTTTATAGTAATTTAAATAGTAGTGTATAATTTATTTTCTACTTTTTAGTGCATCATTACATAAAAGCTTGTTATTAAAACGTTTTTTATGAATTTTTTTTACAAGCTTTTTTACAAGCTTTTATTTAACTCACTTCCTCTGTCGACAGTCTGTCTGTCTAGATGGAAACGCAGGAGTGAAAATTCGGAAACTTCTACTTGACCGATACGATTCACACTTGGCACGTGGGTCAAGACATGAAGACAATGCAATCTGAAACTAAATTTGACTTAATTGGATGCCTATTTAATTTTTTATGAATTAATTAAAATTTGGACCGAATTAGTAGGCATGTCTAGCCAACCACACCACATACGTCATCACGTTCAATCAGGTTTAATAGCTGCGCTATCACGTTCAATAGACGCGCAATGGTTTTTAGTCTTGTAACACTATTGCAAATAAAACATGTAAAGTACTGAAAAAAAAAATTCATAAAAAAACGTTTTAATAACAAGCTTTTATGTAAGGATGCACTAAAAAGTAGAAAATAAATTATACACTACTATTTAAATTACTATAAAGAAAAGCGTGGGTCTCTTCTCAAATATTAGTAAAGGTATCCAATAGGTACTAAAGTACTAAAGTGACCCACGATTTTCTTTATAGTAATTTAAATAGTAGTGTATAATTTATTTTCTACTTTTTAGTGCATCATTACATAAAAGCTTGTTATTAAAACGTTTTTTATGAATTTTTTTTACAAGCTTTTTTACAAGCTTTTATTTAACTCACTTCCTCTGTCGACAGTCTGTCTGTCTAGATGGAAACGCAGGAGTGAAAATTCGGAAACTTCTACTTGACCGATACGATTCACACTTGGCACGTGGGTCAAGACATGAAGACAATGCAATCTGAAACTAAATTTGACTTAATTGGATGCCTATTTAATTTTTTATGAATTAATTAAAATTTGGACCGAATTAGTAGGCATGTCTAGCCAACCACACCACACGCGTCATCACCTTCAATAGCTGCGCCATCACGTAATGGCTGCGTTCAAAAACCATTGCGCGCCTACTGAACGTGATGTTCAGTAGGCGCGCAATGGTTTTTAGTCATGTAACTCTATTGTAAATAAAACATGTAAAGTACTGAAAAAAAAATTCATAAAAAACGTTTTAATAACAAGCTTTTATGTAATGATGCACTAAAAAGTAGAAAATAAATTATAGACTACTATTTAAATAACTATAAAGAAAAGCGTGGGTGTCTTCCTTAACATTTGTAAAGGTATCCAATAGATACTAAAGTGACCCACGCTTTTCTTTATAGTTATTTAAATAGTAGTCTATAATTTATTTTCTACTTTTTAGTGCATCATTACATAAAAGCTTGTTATTAAAAAGTTTTTTATGAATTTAAAAAAAAAACAACAACATCACAGCCTCTACAGGCGCAAGAGCTCCCATTGTTTTAGGTTCTTTTATTACGCTTTATTCTGCAGGTACCCGTGTGGCATTGATAAGGTTTGGATGGCACTCGAGCAGTATTAAATACCCTAGGTTTAAACACAAGACAGACCTTGACTCCCCACCCCCCGGGGTTATATCACAACAAAAGTGTCGTAATACAGTGAACGAGTCAGCATGCACAAAATGCTTGGTCAAAATTCTTCGGATTATTTTTCTTTCTAATTTCCGCTTTGTTGTGAGTTTTACAATAAGACGGAAATACCCCAGAGCGCATGCGCATATTAAATTACATAAAATGTTATCAAAACTTAATCCGTCTGTTCTCTACAAAATATCGCCTCACACCAAAGTATCGACTACATTAATAATCCAATCGCCCAGTTGGTGCCCTGTCAAAACGGCCCGGGACAAATCGGCCCCGTCAAAACGGCCCCGTTAATACGACCCCCGTCAAATCGACTCCCGACAAACCGACCCCGTCAAAATAGCCCCGTCAAAAGGGCCCCGACTTATTGGCTCCCGTCAAATGGGCTCCCGTCATATTGACTTGCGACATATAGGCTCCCGACAAATGGGCTCCCGATATTTAGGCTCCCGACAAATGGACTCCCGACATATTAACCCCTGACAAATAGGCTCAGGACATATTGGTTCCCGACAAAGCGGCTCCCGACATATTGGCTCCCGACATAAGGGCTCAAGACAAATGGGGCTCCCGGCAAATGGGCTCACGACATTTTGGCTACCGACAAATGGGCTCCCGACATATTGGCTCCCGGCAATTGGGCTCCCGACATATTGGCTTTTGACAAAATGACTCCCGACATATTGGCTCCAGAAAAATAAATGATATGACCACTATTGGCATAAAAGTAACCATTGTGTCCTACCTCCAATACCACCATAACCTCTTTTTAATGCCCGAATGAAATTATTTTTTCATGAACCAACATTAATTCACAAACAAATCGAGCCCTTAACAGTTAAATTCCACCAATTCTAAAGTTTTGATAATGTTTAATTTACAACAGAAAAGATCTGTTGCTTAAAAGCGAGCACAGAAGTGTAAATGTATGATATACATGATGTTAACATGATAACAGCATTTTGTTTTGATAACCTACAAGCACAGTGGCGTAGCGAGGTCGGGTGTCACCCGGTGCGGCACTTAATGGTATCACCCCCCCCCCCCCCCGGGGCGTTGCGACCCTTCCCAGTGACAAACTTTAAAGTTTTCGATTTGCAACCCCCCCACTTTCGATTTGCACCCCCCCCCCCCTCAACTTTTTCTCTATATATTTTGCTATTTTTTTGCCTTGGTGTCAAAACCCCTAAATGGTGACACCTGGTGCGGTCCGCACCCCCCCCCCCCTCGCTACGCCCCTGTACAAGCATATTGCAGTTAGGAAAGTACAGCGTGGACCCTTCTCCCCACACAATGAGTTGGAACAGCCTATAACCGACTCAATTATGGATGTCATAGATAGATGACCCTTAAATTAAAACATACTATATTTTATAATAGATAAACTAATATAAAAATAAGGCCTGCCGAACAAGAGATGCATACGTTGTATTACACAAGAGTGTTGGATAAGCTAACTCTAAAGAATATTGATGAAGGGGTCCCACTGGCAGATGTCATATTCAATGAGACCGCTTTGCCGGGACAACTTAGTCTCTACAGAAAGGGTATTGTCAGTGCAGTGGCGTAGCTAGGAGTTTTGGGCCCCTATGCAAAAATTATCAGTGG